>NC_137455.1:23758552-23875897 GCF_964235325.1 Thermobia domestica
TGGTCAAGTTACGAGTGACGAAACTGCATAATTAAATTATTCTTATTTAACACAAAGTCAGTAGAATAATATAGCAAACTCACACGACAAACCGCACGTGCATAAATGAAGAGTGTATTTCCAAAACTAAATCCGTTTGGTAGAATTTTTCAGAAAGGGCAAAAATTATATCTTTTTATATTGAAACACTATCGCAATGATTAAAAAAAAAAACTCTTACAGACTCTAGAAAGAGGATTATGCTGGGAAAATTTTAAACCTGTCAAAAATCTAGAAGTTAGGGTAATTAAACGGTTTATTTGGTGCATGTCATGTTTTGGCAACAAACTTGGCGTTTAGCATCTTTTGGAAACAATATTTGAGAATTTAGTATATTTTGACACTAAAGGGGCAAAGTATTGAACTATGACTTCACAAAAACTTTAATTCTTGAAACAAAGTTACAAAATGTATTGAATCCATACCAAAACAATTTTTTGTTGTTGTTGTTTAATATGGTTAGAATTTTTCTTTCTTGTGTGGCAACAAGCTTATTTGAGTTGAGTTGATTTTGAGTTTAATGTCTCTTTCAGTAGTGGGACAATATGAGACGGGACCTACTGTTAACGTGGTATCCGAGCCACATAAGCTTCCGCTGGGAATCGAACCCGGGTCTCCCACGCCAACAAGATTATTTGAAATATGTTTGCCTCTTAATCGTGATTCTACTTGTTTTCCGCCATTTTTGAAGCACAGTCCCCGGTGTTGACTGGTGGGCTCTAGTGCAGTGTAGAATTGACACAGTAATACGATGTTGTTTCTCGCTGTTGACATATTTCTTCAGGAACATTATGTAAAATAATTGAAAACACATTGCGCGGTTCGCATGTTGAAATTTTGCGTATACCTGGATTTGTGACTTCAGTTTATAAGCCTTTATAATTAGATGCCCAACGTATTTGACAGTCACGCAGAAAACAACACAGAAGATTCTACACTTGTGTTAATTTAACACACATGCTGTGTGTCATTTCAACTACTGGCATTTGACACACAACTCCAAATGGAGAGTGAGTTGTTCTAACCACCTGTTTGTGTTATATTTTAACACAATCGTGTTAACACACATAGGCATATCGTTGAAATAACACAACGATTTTTTAGAGTGTACGTATGTGAAATGTTTGCCTGTTCAGACCTTATGTTCCTGACTTTGGGACCATCAAAACTAAGGGTTTAAACTTTGTACAATTTTAGTAAAAATACTTCTGTGAACAAATGAAGTTTTTTTTTGTCCAGACTGTACGTTTCTAGCTAATCCTATAGTAGTATGGCTTGTATGGTGATAAACGAGTCACTTTTACTGTTTTATATAGAGCCTAATAGTATACATTTCATGATTTAAGGGAGTAAAAAGAACTGTTTCTCACTGAAGTCTAACATGTGTTTGAATCCACCATTTTATTTTTAAAGAACAAAGGAACTCTTTGCAATAATTATGTATTCGTGTTCATTATCAGAAGTGTAAGTTCATTCTGCATGTGTAGCTTGTGTTATCAAACATTTTGATCTAACAAACATTGGAATGTATGCAGATAATTAAACTTGGAGTAGTTTTATGCTCCTCTTAACGATGGCCGTTCATCCTGCAGAAACCCATTTGGCTGATGAACAGAAGAGTCTCTGCAGATTGTCTTACCTAAGGTAATATCGACAACATTACGCCTTTGCATAATTCACCGATGGAGAATCTTTTGTAGCGCAATAGAGAATTATTGTAGCTTAAAGTGTCCAACATAGCAAGCAAAACAGTGGTCCAAAATATTACAATTAATAATAATAATAATAATAATAATAATAATAATAATAATAATAATAATAATAATAATAATAATAATAATAATAATAATAATAATAATAATAATAATTTAGAGTGAAGAAACTTGAAGAATCATATAATGGACAGAACACAGATAAGCAACAATCAACTGCCTGGATCAAGAAAAGTGTACTCTTTCCTGAAACGGTATGATTTATGATTTCCGTGCAGGTTCGAGTGATTTACCTCCGAAACTACTGTAAATACATTTTGAAGCAAGAAAGACCGGATGAAGAATGTGGAAGCACATCAGAAACAATTGAACTTATCACAGGTTCATGCCATATAGTAGCTCCAATCAGGGGTCCACCGGTCCGGACCCCCTGCAAAATTTCAGGGATGCCCACAAGGGAGGCTATGACGCAAACTGCGTCATTGAAATATTGGGGGGTTAAAAATCTATATAAATATGTTTGAGGGGGTGTAAAAATTAATCGAAAAGATTTTTTTTTCATGAAAGAATACCTATGGATAGGCAATTGCGGGGGGGTGCGTCATGGACATAAGGGGGGGGGGGCACCACTGCAAATTTGGTGTCACGACATATAATTCATTATTAAATCTATACCTGTTTAGCAGAGGAATGATTGATGTGGTTTGAGTATTATGATCTTATACTTCATTTGCACTCTTTTTCTGCAAAGTAATCTACTTTTATTATTTTGCTGATAAGGAACGGACATGAACGTGTCATCCAGACATCTGAATCAAACCTAGTCTAATCGATAAACATAACAATAATATGTTCATGCACAAAAAATTAGGTGCCATGGACAACGGAGTAAGTCTCTGGGGCACATTAACGCTGTCAATATAATGAAAATCGTAGACTTGGAGTGAAATAGCTATTGCATCAACACTGTTCATTGGAAACTCATGGTTTATAATTCATTCTCTTCAGTATGAAACAAGTTATCCACAAGTGCTATGTATTTTGGAACATAATGTACTTGAACGGGGAAAATTGGGAGAATTACGGGAAAATTTCCTCCAGAAATCCTTCCCATCAACTTTGGATCCCTCTGGAGTAACCCTTGGTAAAATCACACAATCCAAATGTATCTTAAAAAAAATCAAGGATCTTATAAAATAGAGGATCTGCCTTTACAACAAAATCTTGAAGCCATATGTCACAGTTTCGCCGCCCCTACTCTGCCCACTCCGCCCAATAGGATCGCAATGTCTTGAGCCAACAATCATGGCGGAAACGAAAGTGGCCAATCAGACGATGGAAGAAACGAGAGTAGCCAATCATACGTGCCGATGCTCGGTTGTTTTTTTGGCTTCATCGATTTAATAGGATGAATATACATACGGGCAGATCCTCTATTTATAACATCCTTGCAAAAAATAGTATAAGCAATACGAAATGTGTCTACCAAGTTTTGTATTAATAGATAGAATATATGTGAGGAAAAAGCTTGTAAACAATATTATTATTATTATTATTATTATTATTATTATTATTATTATTATTATTATTATTATTATTATTATTATTATTATTATTATTATTATCTTTTAAATCTCGGTTTAAACCGGTTTCAGCTCAATCGTCTGATGACCGTCTCTGGCAAGTGCAGATTATTTGAAGAATTCTTCGCCAAAGAACTTCCTGACCAACATGGAATTAACCACCGATTCCAAGTCATACTATAAATACTAGCCAAGTGCAAAGAAAACGATATATACAAACTCTACTGGGATTGAGAAATCAGAACGGATGTAACAGTACCTGCAAACAGTCACAACATCACTATTTTCAACGCAATTGACCAAGAAGTAAATCTCATAGAAATAGCTGTGTCATAGAATCATAACATTCATAGAGTTCCTTTCAATTCCAGGCGGAAGCTCATGTGGTTCGGATTTCACGGTAATCAGTAGGTTCACGTCTCATATAGCCTCGCTGCTGAATGGAACGTTAAACTTAAAATCAACTCAACATTCGAGCAACATTTAGTACGAAAAAAAAAGCAAATACCTGACAGACGAAGTAAAGAAATTATGGAAATGTCAGAAAGTTACAGTAAGACCAGTTATTTATTTCAGCTACAAGTATTGTCCCTAAAAGCACTGTGACGCAACTCGTACAGATAAACGCAAAACATCTCCAAACAAACCTGCAAAAATCAGGAACACTTGACACATATTAAGATAAAATGAAACGAAATCTTTGAGTTTTACGTCACACGATTATGCCCTTTAGGCTAAGGAAGACGAAGATCACTAGACAAATGAATGATGATATAGAAGATTTGGTGGAATGATAATGTGGGAGAAATCCAAAGTACCCTAGAAAATCCTCTAACACGATGTTGTCCACCTAAATTTACTTGGCCGGGGATCAAATCAGGGACTCCGTGTACCAGAGTTAAGCGCTCCACCACTGTGCCACAATGCACCCCATATGTTAAGATGACGCTAGTGTAAGGTATACATTTAATGAAGGTTTTCTTTGTGATACTAGCAAGATCACAGTGAACAAGTAGGGTTAATGAGAAATAGCATCCAAACTATGACTAAATCTTTAATTATGTTTAATTGTAATAATATGCAAAGTTGAAACACATATCAATAGATAGATGACCGAGCTGAATAAAATGACATAAATCAAAATAATTCTTATGCGTAGTTTTCGAGAATACGTATTTTAAGCATGTCGTTCGTTACCAGAAACAATCAGTAAATTTTTAATATCCTGGAACATATTGTTTATTTATTTGTTTACTGTAGGCCTATGTGTAAAGATACGCTGTTAACTGTTTTTGTTTGTTTTGAAAGAATGAACCCATATAAATTGACATAATACTATTAACAGTGACGCACATGTTTCTAACAACGACAATTGGAGATAAAAATTTTCGATTATTCTTTAAGAGTCTGCAGAATTCACCGTATAAGTATTTAAGAATAGATAAGTCTGCAGAAGAATTCACAGGATAAGTATTTAAGAATAGATAAGTCTGCAGAAGAATTCACAGCGTCAATATTTAAGAATAGATAAATCTGCAGAAGAATTCACAACATCACTATTTAAGAATAGATAAATCTGCAGAAGGATTCAAAGTATAATTATTTAAGAAAAGATAAATCTGCAGAAGAATTCACAGTATCAGTACTTAAGAATAGATAAATCTGCAGAAGATTTCACAGCACAGTATTTAAGAATACATAAGTCTGTAGAAGAATTCACAATTTCAGTATTTAAGAATAGAAAACTCTGCAGAAGAATTCACAGTTCCAGTATTTTAGAATAGATAACTCTGCAAAACAATTCACAGTATCATTATTTAAGTCTGCAGAAGAACTCACAGTATAGATTTCACAGCACCAGTATTTAAGAATAGATAAGTTTGTAGAAGAACTCACAGTATCAGTATTTAAGAATAGATATGTCTGCAGAAGAATTCATAGTATCAGAATTTAAGAATAGATACTAGTATTAAAAAAAATCTTAATTGTTGACCTCAAATTGATTATTGAAGTGTATACTTGATGATTGAAGAATGTGGAAAGATTGATATTTAAGATTGTAAAAGAATATACTATAGCAGTAATCATAATTCTTACTTAAGAATATATACAATTCAAGAATAATCAGAGATATTCGGTAAGAATAGATTAAACTACAGACGAATTCAAGTTCTTTTTTAAAAACTAGCTAAACCTGCGCTCTCTACACAGAGCACCATTCACATATGAACATGGAGGATCTCCTTCTCATTCCTCACAACGTCTGTGTATGTCTCTTTACAGACGCAAGTAAAGTACCATAAAGGGTAGATTTTCTCGATTATTTCTTTCAATATCTCTCACCGTTTGCAAGATTGAGCCTACTTCAGGTTGGAGTTTCTAATTCATGTATGATCAGTGTTTCCTTTCTTCTTGCATGCAGTATGTAATAAGCAAATACATTACATATATAATTAACTATAATGTCAGTGATATATCGTGTTCATTGGACAATGCAATCCAAACAATAAACATTCATCTTAGCCTGGAGAAATAGTTATCCTTCGTTTTTTCATTATCATTTGGCCATGAAACAAACGCCTGAGAGATATGCAATCCCTGTATACAACTATGTTGTGTTGGAATGTATAACTCAAACAATATGATGCTTTACTTTTTTAAAATTTCAACACTTCCAGTATACACTTAAAAAATGTAATAAAGAAATAACGGCCAGTTTTTTTTTTTTAAATATTCAATTAGAACTGAACAATCTACATAAAATTTGGAATCAGCCAGTGAAAACGGCACGCTTCTAGCACTTCTCGTTTTTGAGATGTCATTGTCGAAAGGATTGGAAACAAACATATTCTACTTTACTTTCGGATAAAACATATTCGGATACTTTTCTTTGGTGACAAACATATAAACCTACCATTTTAATGTATACATAGATAAGAGTTGTTTAAATTCAAGGTTGTTTTTCAAATTATAAAAGAATTCATACTTGTTACTATTGAATGAGTAAAGAACGCGGATACTTATTAATAAAAGTGGATATGTTAGTTTGTTAGTACTGATTATAGGAGATACAATCAGAATACATAACATGAGAATGCGGAAGAAATCACAGTAAAGAATAGATTCGATTCCAGAAGAATTTACAGTTAATACTTAGGAATAGATTATACTATGGAAGATTCCAAATTTGTTATTTAACTATAGATAAAGTTATAGAAGAAGAAGTCACAGTTCTGCTTGAAAATGGATAGAGATTACAGAAGTTTCTTAGTAAAAGAAGATAATATGTACTAAGTACTGATTACTGGAGACACAGAGTTCGTACATACGAACACAAAACATAGGGAGACGAAAGGAAGGCAAGAGAAAAAGGGAATCGCAAACTTAGTTTGTATTTGTTACTCTCATCCTTTATTCCGTCTCTATCTCTCTTCCTGCGTTTCTTGTTCTGTATGTCTCTTCTTGTTCTTTCCCGAAACCGCATCAGCACTAATTGGAAAAGTGCTCCAGGCTACAATCAAGAGTTTTCTCCAGGAGTGGACGAGGTTGGAACACTTCTGTATAACCAAGTTTACCACTACAATGCACCCTTCACTTTTACTTGTTATGCCTTATATGCCATATATATATATATATATATATATATATATATATATATATATATATATATATATATATATGTGTGTGTGTGTGTGTGTGTGTGTGTGTGTTGTGATCATAGTGAGATAAGTTGATTATTTGATTACACAGGAAGTTATATGCATATATCATAATTATGTTGCACAAGCCTTGCCTGGTATATGAGACTTCATTATATGGTGTTCCCAATGTAAAGCTAATATAAGATGAAATACACTCCAGTAAAAGACAGTATCTTGCTGACATATGTCAAGAAATCAGTTGGACTGGACATGTGAAATAGATAAGACGAATTATACGTGTGGCAAGTGGAATGCGTATTTCAATAAACAACAATGACCTATAATAATATTATAATGAATCAAAAAATGAGCAAGTTTAAAACAGTTTGGTGTAGCTAGTAAGTATAGTGTAATTTACGAATGGTGTAATGTTACAAAAGAAATATAAAAGAAATTAATGACAGAAACTACAAACAATTACTTAAAAAGCAATTTTTAGTGTATATTATTATTATTATTATTATTATTATTATTATTATTATTAATGAGGCCCTAATTAACAAAGCTTTTGCCACTAGCTAAATAATGCTGATATATCAGATTAACGCTTTGTTAATTATACTGTTAATAATATTGTTAACTATATTAATTAATTAACAATTAATTAATTATATTGTTAATTATTGTGTAGTGTAACTTTATTAATAATAAATATTTCTCACCCTAGATGGCATAACCTACACGGTAAAGGTCTGCAAGACGGTCGGGTCTACTAGGAGTAGATCACTTCGGGCTCGGGCCGGGTTCGGGCTGTAAATTTTTAAGTATATAGCCATAATTCTCGGGCCTTTCCAGGCCTAACTTTGTAAATATTCTGTACAACGATCGTTCTTTCTGTAGAACTTTTAAAACACAAGTAAATTTGTAGTTTGAAACGCCCACACTAAAAATCTGATTACCATTGTGCAATTGAAAATAAAACTAACTGTGTAGTGGAGAGAAAAATTAAAACTCACAGAAATAAACACGCTTTGCTTATCTGTGGGTGAAAGTTGGAGTAGCCAAAGTGTGGATTCCGTTCTTTTTCTTCATAGCAATCAACAATGACTGCTTTGAGAACTATCTGAGAGTTCAGTACACACCCATCTAAATAAGAATTTGTACACATTGGCATTTTGTTTTAAATATTTGGAGTATTCATGTTTCCATTTCAGGAGAATTTATATAAATGAAATATTTAGTGTCACGTATATACACCAAAGCTAAGGGAGATGGAATTTACATATATAAATTACCATTTTGTAAAGAGAATTCATACAGTTAGTAAGTGTAACCGATTACCTTTATTTAGTTATTCTTTCTGAATCTTTTAAGATTTTAAACTGCAAAATTAGACCTCTAATTGCTGTAAATTAAAATACAGTTTTGCACTAATTATTAAGTTTCTGTAATTCGGGCTTATTTCGGGCTCATTTGTTTATCACATGACCTCGGGCCGGGCTCATGCCTAAAGGCTGAAACATATTTCGGACTCGGGTCGTTCCTCACATTATAAATTCACTGGCCGGGCCAGGTACGGGCTAAAAATTCCGGCCCATGCAGACCTCCACTACACGGCCAAGAATGGAACTTATCCAAACTTATATAATGCTTTATTGATAATCCTTCAATATATACATTGACACTGTAAAACAAGTCATCCTGGACTGTGTAGTATGTCCACTACAATGATCTGCAATGCGTGTGTTATTCGATCACAAAGTTCCTGGACAGATGTAGGAAATAGTGTTAAGAGCACGCAAACGCTGTTTTTCTCAAACCCTGTAAAAGAAAGAGTTCGAATTATATAAGATCCGGCGAACGAGATGGCCAAAGGTCTCCTTTTGCCGCTCGTCTGACCCGACGCCGAGCCGTGGAAGAACCGGGGCTTCAAGTTTCGCCTATTCAAGATTCGCCTAGTACCTTCTAGCTATTCAAACGTCAATCAAAGCGATGATTAGAGTTAAGTTTCTTATCAGATGAAATTTGAGTTTTTTTTTTTGTTTTTTTTTTTAAACATGGTTTTAGCTCGGATACGTTGGTAGTCCTACACGTCATTAATAGTTAACATTTCCTTTTGAAACTATTTTCGTGCTCTTATTAAATAGTCCAGTATATGCGGGAAAATTTTGATAAACCCAGCAAAAATTAGTAGTTTAAATAAAAATTGACGCTTCCTTTTGAAACTATTCTCCCGCTGTGATGGAACGTTTTCAGCTAATTAGATTTTCAGCATTTGCACCTCATTGAAAGCTTACCCATTTACTCTTGCAACTTCTCGCATTGTGATTGGATGTTTTCAGCCAATCAGATTTTTAGCATTGTTTTCATTCCATATATCTATACATAAAGAATGTAAAGGTGAATAACTCTTAAAAGAATATAGTCGCTAAATTTTAGAGGTGTGGGTTAAAGTGTTGTCTTCAGAACAGTGCAGAGAGCAATCAGTTTCAAAATATCAGTATTCTTGATTTTTTCCAAACCTGGAGGCAAATTATTTTATCAAAAATTCATATACCGCTTAAATGTTAAAGGGGATTTGAAGAGTTATTGGAAGTTCATACAACGATGGATGTAAGGCAACTGTAGTTTTATGTAATAATGAATTTTATTCACCTTCTGGCTTACACAATCCCCCTCCACAAAAGGAAATGATACATGCCAGCAAAATAGTCAGTAATATAAAAAGAAAAGTGGCTGAAAATCCGACGTCTGCCTGCAGTTCCCAAAATTTACAGGTATGTAAAGCACAAATATTAAGCATTCTGTTGCATGTAAACTTTCTTTCACATTTCATAATCTCTTTTCTTGTAATGTAAACATTACTTTCCATAGAGGATAAAAAGTTTAACCATCCTTTTTCCTTCGATCTTCTTGACAGTTTGAAGCAGAAAGGCAAGAGAAAAAGCAGAAAGAAAGGAAGAAATCCAACTAGAATATCGTGGATATGTGAACGACATATTATAATTGCTGATTTTGTTTTCTAGGGAGGAACTCTTGAAGTTACAATTATCACCTAAAATTGTTGCTTCTGTTCCAGTCTTTGATAATGTACGTCAATCATTATTCAACGAACGTTCAAAAATAATACCTTCATTGTCTAAGACAGTAGAAGATTTGGCATTACATGACCGTTGGAGAAAAACGCTCAACGAGTTCTTGTCAGTGCTACCAACATAATTTCGCATTAGGCAAATCTCGAATTCAAGATTCGCCTGTATTTTCTTTTGAGCTAACGTCTGTAAATGCAATTGCCTGAGGTTATTAGGAGAATCTTGAATAAGCGAAAGTTGAAATCATCGAAAGAACACAACTGAGAAGAACAGATTTTTACAAAATGAGGGATGATCCGCACGGTTATAGAATGTAATCTCACATTTGGTATTATGGTAATAACCAGTTTTCAAACATGTCTACAAACACAGAGCTAGTAACATTTGCTTCAGTCAAGAAAAGTGGACTGGACATTTTCTTGTGGACACATTCGCAGAAAACGTTGACTTTCGGAGTGTTGGGCTGGAGCTGTATGTACTCACGTGTGTGCATCAGGTTGTTCGATTTCCCAGATACAGTTATTGTATCTGTTCATTTTATCACTGAACTGGAAATTGACTTCTTCAGAAAAGATAAGCCTTTCTATGGAACCATTTTCAACGTCTTCGCAAAAGCTAGGTCTCTGTCTGTTGGTGTAAGTCTCTACATTAATTGAATCTTGTTCGGTTTATAACAGTATCTTACTAAGTACCTTCCACATAGTGATGAGCGCAAGAGTCTTGCATGCAAGACCAAGACCAAGACCAAGACCAGGAATCCCGATGCAAGACCAAGATCGAGACCAAGGGGTGCAAGACCAAGACCAAGACCAAAACCAAGACCATACCTACAAGACTAAGACTCTGGCGCAAGAGTCTTGAACAAGTACCGACACTACTTGAATTCTTTTATAGAATGCAAAAAAGGAGATGGATTTCTTGGCTTCATTAAAAATACAGCTGGAGTGAATGTGTTCCCAATAGTTTATGCATTCCGTGTGAGTCTATCGCCCCTGAAGCATATAGCATGTCGTTTTCTGAATTGGTTGTTCGCGTTTTCTGTAGATATTGCTCGTTTTCAAGCCACATAGGTGTCATCTTGCGCCATATGAGCTTGTTTGGTGGACAGAGACCGTGTGTGTGGGTTTTCTAAGCGTTTTTCCGTTTCCTCCTACTTTCTTCATTCCATCACTTCAGTCATTTCTCATCATCGGCGACTTCCTTAGCCTTGGTGCATAACCCTGGGACGTTAAACTAGATACTTCATTTCATTTCAAAGCATATTAGTGGTGTTCTTCCTCCAAAACTAAAGAGAAATGTAGTATTGAACATCGGTAATTCCGTACACCATAGGTGTCGACTACATGGGTATGGCCTCGGCTCCGAGACTCAAGCATCCGTTGGAATTTTTTAATGTGTGCTTATAAAATTAATATCAAAATAACATTTTCATGACATTGACAAAAACTTAGTGCATGTGACCCCAAGTTTTTGGTTTCATGGGTGGATGCTTATACGTTGAATAATAGTTTATTAATATAACTTTTAGCCTCCTTAGGTATGCAGTATATCGAGGATTGAGCGATATAACATTATACTTCAACAATAAATCTATATTATACAATTGAAACTGACTATGTTTGTGACTCCTAATCTCTTGAATCAACCGACCGATCTCGATCAAATTTTCAACATAGATGAGGTTTGGGACTGGGAGTGTTTTTATTCTTTCAGTTTGACTGTAGAACTTAGGGGACGGGGAGTTATAAAATAATAAATAAAACTTAATTACTCTTGAATCAAACAACCAATCTCGATCAAATATTTAACATAGATAAAGTTAAAGCTTGGAACGTTATCTTTCAATTCACTTTGACAGTGCAACGTAGGGGAGGAGGAGGAGGAGATGATGTACAAAAATTAATATAAATAAAAATAAAAGTGACTAAGTTTGTGACTTAATAACTCTTGAACCGATCTCAATCAAATTTTTAACATGTATGAGGTTCGGTCCTGGAAAGTTGTTTAGAATTTGTTTCACTTTCATGGTAGAATCTAGGGGAGGAGGGATATATATATATATATATATATATATATATATATATATATATATATATATATATATATATATATATATATATATATATATATATATATATATATATATATATGACTGTCTTTGTAACTTCAGCACTCTTGAACCAGCCTATCGATCTCATTTTCAACATAGATAAGGATCGGACCTGAGATGGTTTCTGTCATATCACTTTGATGGTGCAGTTTAGGGGAGGGGAGGAAAAAGATCGAAAATGACCGATATTAAAATGGAATCTATAGTTTTGGTGGTTGCTGAGATAAACAGTGACACTTCCGATGCTGTTAAAATCCAAATTCAGCACCGCAACTTGGGGAGGAGGAGGGGAGAGAAATATAAAAATAATCGAAAATGACCAATATCAGAGAGCGCTTTACTAATAGTAAAAAGTGACTGACGATTTTTTTTTTAAAGTTTAACAGAACGAAATAGGTAATTGATGAAAGTAATCCATATTCACAAGTGAGACTACTAATAACTTGGAGTTTGCTGACGTTATTTTGTACTTCTAATACAGGTGAATAGTATTTATATAAATTGAGTTTACACAAAACACACAGACAGTTGAGTCGTTTTTAGTTTTCACTTAAATTATTCTAAAATATTAAGAGGTTTGATTATAATAATTATTATTTTAATTTTCTCTCTCTCTCTTTTTGGTCAATATTGGTGAACATATAATAATAATAATAATAATAATAATAATAATAATAATAATAATAATAATAATAATAATAATAATAATAATAATAATAATAATAATAATAGCTATTCTGCCATTATTGGCAAGTTACTTCCTGCAACTGAGAAACTTCGACGATCGGCGGTCCTCAGCTAGTCTCTTCGTCTTGACGTAGTAATTTTCTGTTTTAATACCTTCCTTCAACTAGTCTCCTTCGCTCCATCCTTCTCTTTCCTTCCACAAAACTCTCTAGCACGTGCCTCATAATACAGTTCCTCCTCAGCTAATATCTTAACCAGTTCCTCTTCCTCCTCTTAACAATATCTAAAATTGCTTTTTTTTTTTCCCTACTGCAAATATTTCTAACACCTTCTCATTCGTTTTCCGTTCAACACAGCTAATTCTCTCCTTTTTTTCTCCATGACCATGTTTGGAAAGCCTGTAATTTTTCATCGCTTTTGCGTAATGTCCATGTTTCTGCCACATAGAGTACATATTGGAATCAGTAAAACAAAAGCTCAATATTTAATTGGAAGTTTGATTAATACAAGGATTAGCTAATCGTGGTTGAAAAGAAAAATCTGACGCTTTTAGAGTGTAAAAATAATTTTGCAATTCATGGTATTTCAATAATCTGTGCCGTCTTGATTTTCTTTCATGCGTCTCAGGGGTAGCCTCCCCAGTTTGGGAACCAGTGGAATGTTGGATCTATTAAAAAATATAAACAGATTACGAAACATTGTGATTTAGGCATATCTTACAAGTAGTGAAGCGTGGGCACGCATTAAAAAATATAAAGGTCATCACCTATGTTGTACTCTATCATCATACTTACACCAAGTTAAACTATATTACATTTAGAAGCATACATTGTATTTCCGTTACTATTGGTGCATTGCAGAGTTTATTATCCCTTATATCCACTAATAGTAAAATTTACCTATGAAAAGCTTGAGATTTCTTAAATGCAAGACTTGCAAAACTCTTGCATGCAAGATCAAGACCAAGACTGGTGTGCAAGACCAAGAGTTCCAGTGCAAGACCAAGACCAAGAGTGGAAGTGCAAGACCAAGACCAAGACCAAGACTACCCCGGTCTTGGTCTAGGTCTTGCATTTGCTCATCACTACTTCCACACTGTCGTTTTTGGCATATACATTTCCCGGCTTGCTTGAGCCAATAATTTATGCAGATTTTGCAGAATCGTCAAATATATTATTTTAATGGTGTCATCAAACATGAGATAGATCTTTACTCTTGCCTTTACACAAACATTTATTCAAAGTATTTAGGTACTGCCTATTTCACCTGGTATTTTTAGAACCGTACAAGAATCTTACCCTGAGCTCCTTCGTGGCTAAGCAGTTAGCGTAAGCGCCTTTGGCGTGGGAGTCCCGGGTTCGATTTCCGGTGGGAGCTCATGTGGTTCGGATTCCACGTTAATCAGTAGGTCCCTTCTCATATAGCCTTGCTGCTGAAAGGGACGTTAAACTCAAAGTCAACTCAACTCCAGAATTTACCCTGTATTGTGATATACGTTGATATCTCAAAGCTGAGCACAAATCCTTCCCTGAATCGACTTCATCTTGTAAACTGGTTCCGCAGTAATTATGAGCAGCGAAATTCTGATAGGGCATGAGCAACTTAGACAGTTTCCACCTTTTATATAATATGTTGTGCTGGTGTAAGTGTAGAAGTAAATATGATATTAACTTTCGAAACCGTGCAATTCTTTTGGGTAAGCACTGTTTATTACAATTGCTGTACAAGCAAATAATCCATGCCAAGATTGAAGAGTCTATTGAAGAGAAAAAGAAAGCCTATTTATTATACAATACTAGGTATTACATAAAAGAGGGTAAATATTGAATGATAAGAACCTTTGGTTATCAAACAAGCAAAGGTGTTCAACAAGAATTTTAGGAATGATAAAAAAATGGATCAAAGATTGCGATCTTGGCTAATAATTCGTTTTTGGATCAGGGGCCATAAAAATTTTGAACGGCCCCTAAATCGAGTTTTCGTATTTTTTACGGAATAAGTATATCATGCTAAGTTAATTGATAGTTTGGATTTGGCAACACTCTAGAAAAATATGTAGTTTTTCAGATGTAAGGCTTACTCGAAAATTTTTGATTGAAATATAATGGATTTTTTTTTTTTGAATCAGAGGGCACAAAATTTTTGAACAGCCCTAAATCAAGTTTTCGTTTTTTTTTTTTTTTTTTTTTTTTTTTTTTACGGATTAAGCAAATTATATTAAGTTAAGTGATAGTTTGGATTTGGCTACACTATTTGTAGTTCTCCAGATATAAGGCTTACAAGAAAATTTTTGGTTGAAATTTTTGGATCTTTTGATCCATAAACGGACTAATTTATAACCATCTTCGAAAGATATTGGATTGGTGTTCTTGGTTATGAAGCATAACCAAGAGTTACAAAATGGTTGATAGACTAGCTCAGGTGTTCAAAATAGGAAAAATTTACATCAATCTTTGAAAAGACTGAGCTAGTCTATCTGCAAGAACAGATGTTCAAAGCAAATGAACTCTATCTTATCAAGACAAGAATCAATAATTATTACGCAAGAGTAGCTATTTAAAATAGATGAATTCAAAGCTATCTTCAAAGATGTATTGGAATACTTAGCTATCAGGAAAGAACAAGTGTTACATGTGTTTATAAGACTAGAGCAAATGTTCAAAATAGATAAATTCACAACAATCTTTAAAAAGAGATTCCTTGACTATCAACCAAGAACAGACAGTCAAAGCAAATGTACTCCCGTAAATCTTATCGGGGTGACAATAAGTAAGAACATCTGTTTAAAAGATATTAATTAATACCAATGTTTGGAAAAGGGATTTTCCCACAAATATATCAGCCAAAGAGAAGTGTTATAAATCAGGATTCATGGCAATCTTTAAGACAATATTAAAGACTATTCGAGAACAGGTATTGCATAACAAAAAATCAGTAGTTATTCCGTAAGAACAGTTGTTTTAAATACATTAGTTAATAACACTTTTTGAAACGATATACACACAAAGATATCAAGCAATCAGAAACCATGAGGAAATTTAAGACAATATTCAAGAGTAGGTATTGCGTAACAGAAAATGTATAACAAACGTGGAGAAAAAGTTCAAATGAATAATACATGTTTCATCAGAAAACAGAATATGCATCAAAAACAAGAATTTTGTGCATTTTCCTGCAAGATTAGCAGAAACAAAAGAATTGTATCTATGAACGTTCTATGCCTGACACAGTATTCTAGAACAATAACCATAGAATTGATCTTATGACACATACGACAGAAATTTGAAAAGGACAGATATTTGAAGAGTAAATAATACTCTAAAGAGAACAAAAGAAACAATATATAGATAACTTTTGGGAAAAAATATATATCTAAAAAAATAAACAAGCAAGTAACAAAATGCAATGGAATTGTACGTACACATATGTAATTTACCAGTTAAATAAGGGAATACTTGGAAGAAGGGCTGCCTAGAGGGTGTATGTACGTATGTATATCTAAATATATATATGTATGTATAGCTCCATACAAACGAAAACTTCTATACCGTAAACGAGGCATAGCATTACCCGGAGCGCTACGGTTTCTGTTTTGAATTTCCAATTTGGAAAAACAGGGAGAAACGGTTGGTTACGGAAAAAAGAGAGAAGATAAATTTTTTCAAAGGTACAGACGACAAAAGTAGCGGGGAGAAGTTTGGTTATATATATAAAGAGGTTTGGGATGGGAGAATAAAGGCAAAGGGAAAGATGAGAATTTTTTTTGTTAATAGTAGGAAGGGAGACGAGGAAAGGTGTATAAAAACATAACAAAAAGTAATACTATATATATATATATATATATATATATATATATATATATATATATATATATATATATATATTGTGCAACTCTTTGGGAAGGCCTAAGAGAATATACAGGTGGCACGGTACATGTTGTTTATTCAATATGAATATGCAATACTGTGCATAAAGTTGGAGGATAATTTCCCCCGTTTCTTTATTTTTTTGTTCTTCATAGCGTTTTGATTTATAGGACTGAACATTGTAATTTCAGATTTCTGTTTGCTTTTAGCGAAGTTTTCCCAAAAAATTACCAACTTTTATATATACAGGATGCTCCGTACTCGCTTATACACAGTGGTAATTGAAAAATTGTATTTTCTAATTTCAAGCGAGATAACCAAGAAAATCAAAGGCATACAGAGTACCCGATAGTATCGAATTTTGTAACTTATGGAAGGTCAGGTATATGTATTTGTTTGTCAAGTATCGTCTAACCAAGACATTTGAGGATTTGTGGTAACAAAAATTAACATTGCGTAGAGCTGTCTTTAATCGCTTATTTAGATCCTATAACAGACATTTAAAATGGTTTTATATTGGTCAAGTCAAGCACGGACCAAAGAACACCCAGATGCGTTTTAGAACCGGATGGTCAACTAGGCGAAAGGCAGTGGCTTTTTCTTAAGGCAAATTTCAAAAACTTTTCACGCCCTTAGTTTTCAAGATATCAGACTAAAATTTTGCACACGCCTTGTGTGCATAACTATGTGTTTTTCAAGAGATTTTCAGATTCCTACGTGAGCCCAGGCCCGGGCAAGAAGGGCGCAAAAACTTTGGAAAAATCGAAAAATTCCTGGTTTCTCCCGATTTTCCCGTTTCCGGTGTACAATACGGACAAGCGAGTGATACCATTGGAAAGGATGCTCTATTCTGAAAAAAAGAAACGAGGAATGAACCATGATTCTTCGATAAATAGTAAGGAAGTTGTAGCTTTTTGACTGGAAGTCTAAAATTTACATCAAAAACTGGAAATCCTGAAAGGGTAAAGGAGGATTTTGACATAGAGTCTCAAATAAACTTCAAGGTCCAGGTCTCCTTTCCTCCAGGATCGGCGCCTGTGAAGATACTACTCTCCAAAAGTCTATCATAGTTTTACACATGAAACATATTTTTACATGAAACATGAAATCTATTCAATATTTTAATCAGACCTTATTTTAGAAATTTACCTCTTTTAGGAACTCATGTTTTGGTGTCTTTCCAATTCCAAGAGAAATTTTAACTATTGTTGCTTGAAACGGTTTTTAGAAATGGCCTTCTAACAACGGAGAAATATTCTTCATTTTCAAACTTAATATCTTACCCTAAGTCGAAGATTGCAATGTGTCGTACGTACATCCATGTATTCGATGTTGGACCAGCCGTTGACATTTTCATGTCGGAAGTAATTCCATAAAAAGTGAAGTTGGTCAGTTAGATCACTATTAAGTACTCAATTTCTCAGAAATTTCCACTCTTTTTTTTTTTCCTTTCATCACTCCGAAATGTTCGAGGATCTATAGTTCTAAAACTAGAGGCGGAAGTTAATGAAATGTCATCTTACTTTTTTTGTCGCGGATACAATATCCATCAAAATACATAATATTACATTTCGTTCTGAAATAAGAAACGACCATTTTAAAGTGCATTTTCATTTTTTTTTTGTTTTGTTTTACATATTTTGCCAATTTTCAGCTTTTAGATTTTTTTTCTTTCTTAGGTCGTTGTTTTGACATTTTTCTTAAGTTTTGATGATTTTTAAAATAACTTTTCTTAAGCTTCCGTAATTTTTCATTATTTTTTCCCACTTTTTGAATGTCGACAATGACTTTGCATCGAGGTAACCATATTTTCTCAAATGGTTGACAATTTATAAACGAAAGAACCAGAACAACAACTACATATATTATTCCTTGTTCCATGTTGTAAAGCAGCAAGTACCAGGAATCTTTGTCTGGCTCAAACTCTATGTTAAGACCAGATAAGGAGATCTTGAAACTAGCCTGGTCTCATGGTGCAGACCTGGTAGAAATCACCTAATAAAATTATGGTTTTTTGTCAACGAATATTATAAAATTACCCATTTTGTCAATGAATATTATAAAATTACGTTTTTTTTTGTCAACGAATATTATAAAATTACCCATTTTGTCAATGAATATTATAAAATTACGTTTTTTTGTCAACGAATATTATAAAATTACGTTTTTTTGTCAACGAATATTATAAAATAACGGTTTTTGTCAACGAATATTATAAAATTACGGTTTTTTGGCAACGAATATTATAAAACTACGGCTTTTTCGTCAACGAATAAGAATACAACTAATCTCAGTAGTGCGGGCCGCGGTTGCTCAGAAGAGCACGAGGATTGTGTGGTTATCAATCTCACATAACCATGGTTCTACTCCTCATGCTCTACCGCCTTGCATTATAGGTTTTAAAGCATACAGAGCTAGTGACCTTTTCCGAGTCATTGTCTCTCTTCCAAACTCAATTCCTCCCTTCTGTTGATGGCAACACTGTTCAGCGGATCCTTCTAGACTTAGAGTCAACGCAAACAATTCTTGTCAATATCAGATATAAAGTGTACAAAATGTTAGTACCTCTCTCCCTGTGTGCGCCAACACATATTACACGCTATTTCTCGAAAAGTTTGCAACACTGATCTGCCTTTACAATCTCTTTTGTCTGTTTTCATTGCGGCTTCGAATGATAATATTCAATTTAGGTCATTCCATTTACAAAGACATAACTTTGTCTTGGGTTGGCAATACTGTTCATCTGGTGCTGTTTGTCAATGTCGCCCTTTCTCTAGTTGCTTCGTGCAAAGTTTCGTTTCTCTGTCTCTTTTAGTTTCTCCGTTGTCACGGTTGGAAATTCTAAATTATAAGGTGGAAATGCCATTTCGTGACTTTGTCGTCAAGTCGGCACGGGTTAACGTTCTCGTAAAGAGCTGCTATTTCACTAATGCGTGTTTATGGTCACATAGAATACATTTGGGGGGGGGGGGTGCGTATCGCAACACGAAATAACCCAAAATAAGGGACACCCTAAATATATATAAAATGGTGACTCCAATAGTAATTCACACGTTTTCGTAGGTGGCAATATACTGCTTCTTATTTTCTCCACTATACTAAGAGAGGACGAAGAAAAGCTACTCCTCGAGCCCGCGGTGGCTCAGTGGTAGAGCATTCTCTTCTAGTGCACGGGATCCTTGTTCGATCCCAGCTCGCGCGAGAAATATTTGTGGTGGACAGAAACAGTGTGCATGGGGTTTCTCGGGGTTCTGCCGTTTCCTCTCACTTTCTTCATTCCACTTGCTTCATTCATTTATCATTCTCACCGTCTTCTTTAGCCTAGCCTGCATGACCGTGGGACATAAAACTTAAAGAAATTACCCCTTAACAGTCTGTGCACCAAAAAGTTTGTAAATTGCAGTCTTAAAATCAATTTTGGCAGTCCATGTTGGTACGAGAACCTTAGACTTCTAGCTTCTATTGTGACAGGAACACATAGGCTTGGTTAGTCTATGTAGGGGAGGAGGAGACAAAAGTATATGAAAAAAGCTCTTTGGCCTGGAATGCTTCTACATGGAGATCATACATATTTGAATATTTATAATGCCTAGAAAACTATGTAAGGTTAGGGATACCGTTAACCAATTTACTCATTAATTAGACCTATATGTGAAATATAAGTTTATTAGCCCTATACTGTATACGAATTATTGTAATTAATTGCCATGTCTCTGTTAATACTACAATTTTATTCACGCTCAGTTAGATTTTAGTGGGAGGTAATTTTCTACCGAAAATATTAAGTGGGAGGAATTGTTTCTCATCCTTCCTAAAGTGGCGGATCTATCCCGGAGCCGGGTGACCTAGGCCCCAGCTTTTTAGTAACAAAAATTTCATTAAACTTATTATTTATATATTTTTGAAAGTTTATAGTAAACTCATGATATCTATCATAGTCTCGGTTCTGGCTGCACCCCCAGTTTTTATCTTCTACATCCGCTACTGCCAAGGGCGCCAATCCTGGGGGAGCCAAGGGCCCCCCAAAGCTCATGTGGGCCCCCTGTATTGTACTTACGAATATGTAGTATTTGGTTTAATTTGAATGCAATTTGTCTTTAAAATCCTGATATATGACTTCTACATCTGAATGGGCCCCTCCCAAAATTACAGAGAAATCGGCGTCCTTGGCAACTGCCATCCTTACTCTAGGATTTCGCACCATGGGCTAAGTGGTAATGAGTCCGTTGCACCAGGCCCGTATCCAGGGGGTCTAGAGGGCGGCCCCCCTAAATTTTGGTTGGTCCCCCTAAAATTTTCACGGTATACCTATAGGCTTGCAAAGGAACTATAATATGGTTGGTTCGGGCCCTCCTAACTTCACCCGGCCCCCCATACATTTTTGGGCTGGCTACAGGCCTGTGCTGCACTCCAATCCCCCAATAAATCAGATCAATTAAATAAATACTATTGCTGCTAACTCTTCATTAATCAAGTTTAAATTGACCTCGTGAACAAATGAATGAACAAATAAATACATTGTAAAATACACATTTAATATTAAGAAAGTGAAAACAGTGAAAAGAATTTGAAACAGGACTTTCAACATATAACAATAGTATAAAACTATTTCAAACTGGAGCACCATCTATTTTTCTTTCAAGTAAAGGAAAATAAAATACAGAAATAAAGTACAAGTAAAGAAAACATTATTTCCATTTTTCGTTTCCATCCGTAAGTTAAAAAAAAAAAAAAAAAAAAAAAAAAAAAAAACGGAAAGAAGGAAAAGGGAAAAATGGCTTCGAGCTATCAACAATGAATATTGTTCTAATTCTTTGAAACCTATCATTCAATTATTTAACCTTGCCTCCAGTTATACACATAAGATGGTGGACATTTTTTTTTTGAACAAAATATATACGTATATAAACGAAGAAAGAGCAATGGAGACCTGTATTCTTTTGCTTTATTTTAGGAAAAAGAACACAAAAAGGTCGATTTATCGCAGTATTTGAGTAAGACTGTAAGAAAAAGGATGTAGCTAGGTAAAAAAAAGAACGAAAAAAAAATCGACATCTTTTGTCCATTTCTGTTCCTTGCCGATTCTCTTTTGTTTAATTTTGTATCTTTATTGACAGTAGCGCACTCTTGTAGTTCTTTTTTTCTTCCTATGTGTAAAAACGTCTGCTTTCCGTATTCTTTTTTTCATAAGGAAAAAGGACAGGGACTTTGTACTTCAGTGCCTTACTGTAGTAGTAGTCTGAGTGTTAATCTGCAATAAGCTTATCCTGAAGCAAGAAAAACGAAACGGTGGTGTGTTATCTTCTTTCTTTCCGGAACGAAAGCTCCCTCATCTTAACTGACTGCCACCGTCACTGTTTCAACAAACCGTTTTTCCCTCTTTTTCTTCTCCCCCCCCCCCCCGTCATTCACCCTTTCAATTGTATATTTGCTTTACGTGAAAAGAGTATGAAAGAATATGTCTCTTACAATTATCTTTCTCTCAGACTGCTAAAAATTTTGTACTTCTACAGTAGCGACCTCTTCTAACTATTGTTACCTGGAGACAGGCGAAATGTATATATACTTTTTTGCAGGATTGCCAGAACCTGCAATTAAGGTGATATCATTAGAGAAGGCAAAAACAGTGATATCTTGTTCCGTCAAATTGCTTGAGTTGAGTTGATTTTGAGTTTAAAGTCCCGTTCAGCAGCGAGGCTGTATGAGACGTGGACCTACTGATTAACGTGGAATCCGAACCACGTGATCTCCCGCCGGGAATCGAACCCGGGCCTCCAACGCCAAAGGCGCGTACGCTAACCATTTAGCCACGAAGGAGCTCTCCGGCAAATTGCCATGCCTCGATTTCTATTAGTGGTGGAGTTATTAATTAATAAAAAAGGAAAGGCATATCTCAAACAAAAGACTACATTTCAGGACGTAAATCAACTTATGCCCATTTGTCATCTTGAAAGTTGTGTCTCGAGAGACTGTTTCATTTGTGAGGATTGGCGTATTTTGGGGGGTGGCTGTCGGGCTCAAGCACCCCACCCACCCGAAATCAATTTGTTATATGCACAACTTCATTAAACTTTGTCGGCACACAAAGGGAAAAGTGTTATTAACATCTATTAATATCTATTAACATCTTATGCATAGCCCCCGCCGAAACAAAATCCTAAATACGCCACTGTTAGTGAGTAAAATAAAAACATTGCTTATAATGATAAGTTAAAAAAATGTAGTTTGTATAATAGAGTACTTTGAAATCCCTTTTCGTTTGTATTTATCCTTTTTTAAATTTTCCGTCAAATAAGTATTCAAAATATATTTACAGTAACAGGACAAAGCCCCCAGTTTTTTAAGTGACAAAAATAATTTAAGCTATTATTTACAGTAAAAGCTCCTTATTCGCGCTTCCTTCATTCGCGTTTTCACTATTCGCGGATTAAAAAAATGCGACCCAATTCCTATATTCGCGGCTAAAGATTTCTTTATTCGCGGATCTAATCAGTACGTACATACTGTAAGTTACATAATAATAAAAAGGATTCCAATAGGTATCCAACCCAATATCCTTTGTAAACGCCGTCAAATGGACTACTAAAATGTAAAACATACCTTATTACAACTTTGCCTAAAGTATGTTGTTAAAAGATATCGCCGCTGTATTGGTTCGGACTTACGAGGAAGGTCCATAAACCGTGAGAGTTGAATTTTGATGAAAATTTGTGACAAGATTCAGTTCGAGTTGCTAAGTAACGTAGTAATAGTCACTCGATGCGCAAATGCTTCGTTGAGCTGCTACACCGACGCCATCTTGAAATCCTGTAGGCAATGTCCAAGAATACCCTTTTAGCACAAAAATGAAAAAGCTTTTGATATATCTGACTTCAGTATTGTAAACCAAGGTAAATCATCTATATGAGAGAGTACTTCCAGTGCATGACCGCCATCTTGAAAGTCGCCATATTGAATCGTCGTCAAATATGATAAATGGCAAGGGGGTCATGTGGGGTATCAAATAGAACTGGAATTTACTCTTGAATTCATTTCCGTAACCAAAGTTTAGATATCTGTTTTCACTTCAGAGTTAAAAGCTCTCTCGCTTACAGGAACATACAAAAACTGAGCAAGTAAAATTTGTGATATGAAATGCGGTCGTGCAAACACTTGCATGATTTTAACTAATGCAATAGTAGTTATTTGATCTACAATAGCCACTATACCAATCAGATTTTAAGACTAGTGAGAGATATCGTTAATTAAATTGAAATGCCTGTAGTGAAAAATGGAATAGCAGCACTGTAACAAATTATACCTATTTCAAAATCGCTATATTTATATGAGTCTGTGTGTGTTGCGATTATGCATAGCATTTAAATACTGTAATATAAATTAGGTGGAACGGCCCATATGGTTTTAAAGAATCTGTCTTGAAGTTATTAGAAAATTAATAGAAAAAATATTAGAAAAATAATATAAACTATTGCACATAAGCAAATATTAACCTACTAACCTTTTGCTCTTCAATTGTGATGGAGATCCAAAACGTAGTGATTAGCACACAGCATCATGGAGCAGTGCAAACACTTAACAAATGCACTTTCGTCACAATCTTCATGACCACAGACACTATTTTCTACTAGTCTTCAGAACATTTGTAAATGATTCAACTATTGCTCCTGTTACGTACCCACATTTCTACCATGCATATGCAAGCATGTCCTTTAGGACTGGCGCACAAAATTGATGATACACAACAGAATGCATTTTCTTTATGAAAATTCTGTCATATAACTTGTACACCGAACAAGTGAACACCTGCTACAATCAGTTATTTATCACAGTTTTGATATGAAAACTAGTCTTGCCCTTATTATATGCAAGTGTTTTATCGTTAAAGGTGGAAAGATGCAGATATTTAATTATATATTGAAGGGAAAAGGAAGAAAGAGGCTTGTTTTATGGATTGCAACTTGGAATTGAATCTTGTAATAATCTTTACTGCCACATATGTTTAGCAGTTGTGCATGCATTCTCTTATCACTAATAGCAGAACAGACACAAGAAAAGTGAATTCTAAGTTTCCAGGTGTATCTTCTAAGAATTGGCTGTGAACTGATAATTTAAATCTCCTTCATTGTTCAATGTGGCAGCAATAAATCGATTGTATTTAGAGAAACTGTCAATAAATACATTAAAGTATTTTAACTTCGTAATATGCACGGTAAATTATAGGTGGTCAAATATGAGTATTGGAAAGGAACGCAATATTCTGTAACAATGATGGTCTTTGCGTAAGGTTTCTAGATTGGAGAATAAAACTTAACACACTATAATGGACCACGTAAAATTGCCTAAAAGATATTTTTGGTTTGATACAATTCAACGTCCCACACGCCTGCTACGCTAAAGGAGACGTGGACCTACTGATTATAGTGGAATCCGAACCATTTTGGTCGTTCAACTAATATGTACCAGTTTATATAATTTTTCTAATATATATCCGAACAATCCCTTTGGTATTATCTGCTTGTCAGTACTATTAGGCATG
The DNA here is from genome assembly GCF_964235325.1 of Thermobia domestica. NCBI lineage: Eukaryota > Metazoa > Arthropoda > Insecta > Zygentoma > Lepismatidae > Thermobia > Thermobia domestica. Next base: position 23,783,819 of record NC_137455.1, read on the forward strand.
TGTTTCATCGACCAACAGTCTATTCCATAGCACTTTGAAATAGGTATAACTTGTAGCATGCTGATATTCCATTTTTCACTACAGGCATTTCAATTTAATTAACGATTTCTCTTACTAGTCTCAAGATCTGATTGGTATAGTTGCTATTGTACTGCATTAACTACTGCATGAGTTAAAATCATGCAAGTGCTCGCACGAACGTGTTTCATGACACAAGTTTAACTCGCACACTTTTTATGTTCCTGTGGGTAAGAGGGCTCTTAACTCTGAAGTGAAAACAGATATCTAAATTTTGGTTACGGAAATGAATTCAGGAGTAAATTCCAGTGCTATATGACACCCCACATGACCCCCTTGCCATTTATCATATTTGACGACGATTCAATATGGCGACTTTCAAGATGGCGGTCATGCACTGGAAGTACTCTCTCATATAAATGATTTACCTTGGTTTACAATACTGAAGTCAGATATATCAAAAGCTTTTTCATTTTTGTGTTAAAAGGGTTTTCTTGGACATTGCCTACAGGATTTCAAGATGGCGTCGGTGTAGCAGCTCAACGAAGCATTTGCGCATCGAGTGACTATTACTACGTTACTTAGCAACTCGAACTGAATCTTGTCACAAATTTTCATCAAAATTCAACTCTCACGGTTTATGGACCTTCCTCGTTAGACATAAACCGCCTTCGCCGCGATCGGTGTTTTTGAGAATGTAAACAAAACAAACAGAATGAAAGCAACCTTATTACTCAATGAATAAAGCATAGATTTCATTGAAAATGACGAAGAATGTGTGCAAATTCAAACTTTGACTGCAAACATAGCCGAAATTGCGAATGGGATGGGACGAGATGGGTTCGAACAGATAGAATCAAGTAACATTCATCAATTGCTTGAATCACAAGATGAAGATTTGACTGAAACCGCCTTGGAGGAAATGTTAAATTCACAGCCCATTGAAGAAGAGGCTTCAACAAGCACTGGAAACGTGACATTTAATTTGAAAAATATTAGTGAAGGTTTAAGAATGGCAAATGAGCTTTGTGATTTCTTTATGAAAATTGATCCGACTATGGAACGAAGTCTTATTTTTTTAAGAGGCAAATTGCTAATGCCACTGCTGAATATCAGTCTGAATTGAAGGAGCTTTTAAAAACTGCCAAGCAAGAAAAAATTGCAAAATTATTCAAACCATTGCCTAAGCCTGAAGATAATGATTAATCAATATGATCAAAAACTTCAATTACAGTAAATTGTTTTTTTATATATGTATTTGTTTTTTATTTTGTCACCTAGGAACGTATCCCCTATAATCCCATATAAATTACCATTCCCTATTCACGGTTTCTGTATTCGCGGCATATTTATGGAACATATACCCCGCGAATAAAGAGCTTTTACTGTATATATTTTTGAAAGTTTATAGTCAACTCATGATACACCTATCATAATCTGGATTCTGGCTGAAACCCCCCCCCCAATTCTTACCATCTAGATCCGCCACTGTTGCGTGCCTTTAGAGCGCCGATAAACTGCTTTAAGACTGTCGTTCTTCTTTTATTGCTTTTTTACCTAGTTTCTTTTGTTCAGGGAGTCATTAAAATGTATATCCTAATGCAGTGAAACGATGGGTCATACAGTGGGAGATCTAGAAGGTAAACACTGGGAGGGGGGGGGCAGAACTACGACTATGATAAGTATATCACGAGCTTACTGTAAACTTTCAAAAATATATAAATAATAGCTTCAATTATTTTTTGTCACTCAAAAAAGTGGGGGCTCAGGCCTAGATCCGTCACTGGGATCACATAACGTAGTTCAATTCCCAAAACTTTGTTATTTTACTATTGACTCATCATTGAAAATGTGAAATTACAAACGAAATGGTATTTTGGACGTGTAGTGGACATAGATACGACACAATTTCTTCGTAAGAAATGTGTGAATCAGCTTACGAAGATATATCAAATTCATGGGTTTCTTCAGGTCTTCCATTGGTTGTAAAGAGAAATACGTAGTGCAGTGCAGAGTTGGCGTGGGTCAATGAAAACTTGACCCACGACCCACGGACCCACCACCCACTGTTACCCACGACCCACCGTGACCCACCACCTACCGTGACCCACTCTTACCCACGACCCACCATGACCCACCACCCACCGTGACCCACTCTGGCCCACCACCCACCATGACTCACTCTGACCCATCATGACCCACCACCTACAGTGACCCACTCTGACCCACCATGACACACCATGACACACCACCCACCATGAACAACTGTCATCCACTGTGACCTATTCTGACTCACCAAAATCCATCGTCATCAACTCTGAACACGATACACGGCCTCTTCTGTACTGACTAAAGAGTTTACACTTGTAATAAAACAAAACTGTGACATTGTCACTAATCGTAGTTTGAATTTCTAGTCAATTGCTCAAGCACCACTCTGTTACAATAACGGTGGATCTGACCTTTACAATATCAGATGGTAAAGTGTTCGTCAGTGAGGAAATTGAAACACTTTGAGGTGGGGGAAATTAGTGTGTGCCTAAAATATACTTGTACTAAGAGAGTATTCTTTCAAGTGTTAATTTCTGAACTCATTCCAAAAGAAACTTCTATTCGCAGGAAAATACCCGTGTACAATATAGAAAAGGTTATAGTTTCTCAGTTCACAGTATTTTTCTCACAAAAAGCTTGAAAAATCAGTTTTTCATAGTGTATAAAGGTGCTCGGGTACCCAATATAAAGCATCTCCATAAAGTATGCCCATAATTGTAATTTGTGTAATCACTAAAACACCACGTTAAATTTAAGTTACAAATATGCATAATTGCAATTATTATGAATATTTATTCAAAGTAGTTTACTTAAAGCATAGAAGAGACTTACTAAAAATAGGTACAAAGTTGAATAACACAAATAAGCCATTACTAATGCAAGTATACATTTTCTATAACTCGTAATTTTCCACCTTAAAACAAACCTGAAATCGGGTTTATTTCCTGTTGGTAACTTTTTCGTGGTAAATCATCCGCAGCGGAATGATGTCCATCCTTCAGCCAAGAAATAACTAGCTCGTGTACTTTGAGCTTGTCTAGCGGTAGGCCATTAACATTGATGAACAACAAGTTAGACAATGTTTGAGCACTTAGTCTATTTCTAATATCAGTCATCTGTAAATTCATAAAAGGAAATCTCCGTTCGCACTCTGTCGTCGAAATTGATAATACTTCTGCCCGATTTCTGCAACTCCTCATCGACAATCTGCTTGTTAGACTTAAGTCTGATAACGATTTTTCTTGGTCAGTTTTGAAATACTCAGCAAGAAGTATCATCTCTCTATCACCATACAACATATTTTCCATATCGACCATGTCAGTTGGCAATGTCGACTCATGGAGAACAGAAACTTCATCTACCACGCCTTCGATAGGGAATCTTGTGAATAAATTATCAATTAAAGCCTGATAAACTGATGATTTCTTATTTGCTTATAAATTTAATTTTTGTAATTACACATGAAGGTTTGATGCCATTACCAAGTTCCCTACCCCGTCTAGAAAGCAAAAGGAAACGAGGTTCCTGGAAAGTGTTCAGAGGTGAATGGAAATTTCCCTCCTTCTTTCCCTTCAATTACCACACTGCTGTTTGCCATGGGCCAAATTACGATAAATTGTAATTAAATTATCATACGTAGTATAATTATTGCCTTGTTGAATTATCGATATTTTCAGTGGAAAAATTGATGAAATTTGAAAGTTCCAAATCAAGGTAAGTAGACCAACGTAAAGGGGAAAAAAGTGTAAAATTTTCCATATAATTATGCGTACAATCCAAACTTAAAATTTCCGTGTAATTAAGCTTACAGTACAAATTTTATGCCTATTTTAGTCACAAGTTTTTGGGTTGATTGTCCTATGCTGTAAGCGCTCCATATAATAAACATAAACTTCAGCAATTATTACAGCAGAAAGCAATGGATATATGAAGCCAAGCACTGTATTTTTTGTTTCTGATTTTTTTTTCTGAAATAACATCGATCGTTTTCGATCATTTTTACAAACCAACTCACTATTAATTTTCCATATATAGAAAGCCCCCCCCCCCACACACACATATAAAGGAGAATTTTAAAAAATGCTAGGACACATTCTGTTTATTTTCAATAAAGAGTTAATACACTGAATTTCAGCTCCGTAAGTTTAATGGTTTGCGAGATACTCATTTTTTTCGCATAAATTCGAATCCTCTCTATCTCCTTAGGATATTATGCATTATAATAAAAGCAATATAACATCCCAGTTTGGATTAAGGAATAACTATATACCAAAAGTCTATATTTCATTTGACTTTGCAATTTGACCGTGATGATCAGGCACACACAGTTACATTCAATTTTTTATATAATAATTTATATATTACATTGATTCAAAAATGTATTTTTTCCAGTAGTTAGCTCCTCTAAAAATTCACAGATCTCGAAAGCCAAGTAGTAGTTTAAGTCCTATTGCTATTATTACAATTAAAAATATTAATATCCAGAAGTGCCTCAAGTTTTTTTTTTTTTTTTTCACTTGGTTAGATTTACTCACCTCAGGTAAGTAGACAGAAACAAGTGGAAAAGGAAGGGAAATGAAGGTCTTGGAAGTAAAACGAAGACAAATTTACCAGTCTTCAAAAGATACTGTCTACAATGCAGTGAGCAGAGAGGGTCGGTAGATCATACTGAGTCGGTAGGTCGCAGTGAGTCACAGTGGTAGGTGGTGAGTCACAGTGGGTCTTGGTGGGTGGTGGGTCACAGTGGGTCATGGTGGGTGGTGGGTCACAGTGGGTCACATGCTGTTGACCCACGACCCACTGACCCACTCAGAAAACTTGACCCACTGACCCACTCCATCTCTGGTGCAGTGATACTGAGCCTTTTCTTCTTTCACCGATGAACAACGGGAAGAAATATTACGAGTATTCTATGATTATGTGAATTTGCAAATTCTAGGAAAACAATACATCACTAGGCCCATTACTTTTTTAAAAAATCCAAAATAGAAAACAAAAATGAAACATGAAGACCATCAAAAATCAATCACTGTTTTCTTCTTTCAATAGCGAGAAAGTGCAAGTATGTAAAGTTTTATTCCTCCATTTACTATCGGGGGCGCGGTGGCTCAGTGGTAGAGCGTTCACCTCCGGTGCTTGGGGACCCTGGTTGGATCCCAGCTCGCGCCGTGTGGACTTCGTGGTGGACAAACACCGTGCTCGTTGGTTTTCTCGGAGTTCTTCCGTTTCCTCCCACTTTCTTCATTCCACCATTTCATTCATTTCTCATAATCACCGTCTCCTTTAGTCTAATCGACATAACCGTGGGACATAAAACTTAAAGATTTCATTTCATTTTTCCATTTACTATCAATGGACGAAAATGTAATGCAGTCAGCAGTTGAAAAGTGATCAAGGCTAGTTGGATTGAATGTGATAAACGAAGTGGAAGACGAGAAAAATGAAATGAAATGAAATCGTTGAGTTTTACGTCCCACGGTTATGCCGGTTAGGCTAACGGAGACGGTGATGATGAGTAATGAATGAAATGGTGGAATGAAGAAAGTGGAAGGAAACGGGAGAACCCCGAGAAAACCCACGCACACGGTGTTTGTCCACCACAAAGTGGAAGACGAGAGTCAATGATACGAAAGGATATCTTAACTAGAAAGGCAATAACCGAACATATTAACAAATACTCTCGAGTTGAACCACATTATGGTCGACAAAGCACTTCCAAAGATTATAGTGGCCCTGTGTAGCTTACACTGAGAAAAATCCGTTCTTCGGACAGCGGTATACTGTATATACAAATATACAAAATCCTCTTGCTTACTACAGAAATCAGTATGGAGCATGCTACATACGCACTGCCCTTCGATGTTACATCATGCCGTTGCAGGATGTCTAACATCTAACAGTTTTCCGTATATCACATGCATATACTTATATTACATTTCTCAGTTATATGTTATATACGTCCATTTGTATTTAAGATTCTGACCGCCTATATTGTTTCATACGGAAAGTACTTATAGATGGAACACTTACAGGAAAATGAAAATGAAATTTTTGAGTTTTACGTCCCACGGTTATGCCGGTTAGGATAAAGGAGACGGTGATGATGAGTAATGAATGAAATGGTGGAATGAAGAAAGTGGGAGGAAACGGGAGAACCCCGAGAAAACCCACGCACACGGTGTTTGTCCACCACAAAGTTCACTTGGCGAGCAGGGTTTGAATCCGAGACCCCTAGCACCAGAGGTGAACGCTCTACCACTGAGCCACTGCGACCCCAGGAACACTTATAGGGAAAGTGTTATAAAACATATGTTTTCAGTTATACGGCTGCTGTATGTTAAGTCTAAAAACTACAGGAATTACGCGTGTAACCTACCTTTTTAAGTACGCCACCTACAATTTTTTTTTCTCAGTGTGGTCATTAACTCTCTTGTCTTTGTTGCGAGCGGTTCTGGGTTCGATTCCCGGTAGGGATACTCGGTCGAAAACCTTAAAAGCTTTTTCAGGTCAGCCATCTTGAGTGAAGTTTTACTAGGTTTTCCTTATTAACACCAGGCAAATGTCTGGATGGTACCTAACATGTATGTTCCAGGCCACTTTCTTGCTTTCCCAGCCCTATCTTTCTTCCCTTTCCTCGGATAGAGTGATCGCCAAGTGAAATTATTCCTCATCACGTGGCCATAGATGTCGAAAGCCCCAAAATCTAATTCCTAATTCCTAAATCCGGAAGATTACCTGCACCCTCAATTGAGTATCTCCAAAATAGGGAAGATGAAAATTCAGAAATAATACTTAAGGAATTGTTTTAAAGAAACTAATTTATGGTTCCCTTGCAACCGCCAGAAAAAAAAAATCACTTTCGTTAATCAAGACATTGCTTTAGGCTAACACATAATCCTGGAATATGAAACTAATAATTTCGTTTCGTTGAGAATATCTTGAAAAGTGTCGTACAGTCTTGTTAAAAAAAAAAAAAAAAAAATCTTGGCCATCCATCTTGTTTTAGAAGACCATATTCTTGGATTCATATACATAGGAAATTCTAATGTATTTTTGGTGTAAATATTTGTACAACAAAAATCTAAGTTTCTTTGACGTAATTCCTACTATAGGTACGAACTCTAGGCTTTTGAAATGAATGTGGGTGCCAGTTGTTTTCTGAACAAGACTGTACATCTAGCAAACCGGTACAGGTCGGTTTTACCATATGTACAACAGGGTGACATCCAGAAGTCCTAAAGTGCAGAAGTCCTAAAAATATGGGCACTAGACCTAAATTTTAGGACTTCTGCACTTTAGGACTTCTGCAGTTTAGGACTTCTGCACTTTAGAACTTCTGCAGTTTAGGACTTCTGCCTCTGCATTTGTACTAGGCGGCAAGTTCTGTAGGCCCTGCAAAATGTGAATATACCTAATTTAAAATAAATATTTCTTGTTAGAAACAGACTTCATGATGGTCAGTGGCGAATCCAGGGGAAGGCGATTGGGTCGACCGTCCTCCCCAGAAGAGGAAACTTCCTTATTTTATATATAAATAAAATTCATCCCAGAGTTTGGAGTTCTTAAAAGTAGCTCTAAGTAGCAGTATTACAACCCACCGCCCTCCCAGTAGTCCATCCTGGATCCGCCCCTGATGATGGTGGTAATTAAAGTTACTAAGCTGACCTTCTGTTTCAATACTACATTCATAAATTCTGTTTCGGTCACATTAGTTTAAGCTCACATGGACAGTGCTAAAAAAAAAAAAAAAAAAAAAATCAAACAAATCCCAGCATGAATTGCTTGATTGTTGATTGATTGATTTTTTGAGATTAACGTCCCATTCAGCAGCTAGATTATATGAGACGTGGACCTACTTATTAATGTGGAATCCGAACCACATGAGCTCCCGCCGGGAATCGAACCTGTGTCTCCCACGTCAAAGGCGCGTACTCTAACCGTTTAGCCACCAAACGAGAGCGAACACCTCTTCCATTTAGTTAGTTATCACAGTTTTGATATGAAAGTTAGTCTTGTCTTTGTTAAAAACAAATTCCTTATCACTGAAGGTGGAAACAAGTTTTTTTTTTTATTCCTTTAACAGATATAAAAAGAAAATTAAGAAATGAAGATAAAAGAGCTAGTTGCACTGGAATTGCAAACTCATGCATAGAGATTGAAGCTCGATATTGAATTCTATAAAAAGAATTACTATCTTTCCTTTGCGGGTGTTTATTTTATCTTTCATTAACATAATCATTTAAAGAAAAGCAGGCACAACGAGATTGTGTTTGTAGTGTTTAGGCCTTTCTGAGTGCGAGTATGCTTTCCCTCTCCTTCTTTGTTCATGATGAGGTAGCATACTTAAATTCGTGGCTTTTAAGATTTATTCTTTTTGGAGAAACGGCAAATGATGCCATTACACGGGGCAGTAAATTGCGTAGGGCATGTCTTGAACCTGTCCATTGGTGGGAGGTTAAAACTGCAAGAAATGGACTGAAGAAGTATGGAGAAATAAAAGTAGAATTATATAAAGAAACATCAAAAGAAAGGAATTGTAAGTAAAAATAAAAATAAAGAAAGTGAATTTAGAAATTCAAAATACGTAGTACATAGTTCTTAAAGCTTTAGAAAAAAAAGTTTCTATTTGGAATTCCCCTTTTTTTTTCCTGTAGGGGAGTGTAATGTACTGATCGAGTTGTACATGCAAAGATGTGGCAGATGCTATCATGCGGAAAGAAATTTGTAACAACGAATCAAACACGTACAAAAGGGGGAAAAAATTGAGCGACATTTTGTCAAATAAGACCACCCCGTTGATTACCTAAACACACGAAATTCCACACATTCTTTCTCATTCAGGGTGTTCATATTTCAAAGAAATAAACTGAATTAGCGAATATATTGAAATTCATTTTAGTTTCGAACAACTTTCAGAGCTATAAGGAAGGTAAAAAGTTCGAAGGAGAAAAGAAATTCACTTCAACCGCAGAGTAAACATTGTCAAACAGGACAAAGATACTGTCAGCTACTGTACTCCATGTTGAGGGTGAATAGCATTCACCATACAATTGACAATAGAAGAAAAAAGAAAGATTCCCATTGTGCTATACAACCAATCAAGTTTTTTTTTAAAAAAAAAAAAGATGAAAAAGAAAAGATTGATCAAATAGGTACAGTTTTGCTGTTGACATTTTAACCTAAAAATGTTTGATTTCTTTTTTAAAAAAACTTTTACTATTGACAAAAAAGTAGTACATACCAATCCATGGATGATGTTTTGCTATATATATTCTTTTAAACTAAAGAACTACCAACAAGTGTATTTTCAAATTGAAATGTTCAATAAAGTAGGAAGCGTGTCGAACACGATTTTAAGGGACAGCCACCCAGGGATTTTCTCCCGATAAAGAAATCTTACTCTACGCCAGAATAAACTAAAATTTGTCCAGCACATTTTATTGTAGAATAATCTTTAGGAATAGGCTACTGTGTTTGTTTGGGTAACATCCTTTTTCTTTTCTTTTTTCTTTTTTTTTTTCTTAAATGGTTGGTATGTTACTTTTTGGTTCTCAAGCTTTGGTGGTCCTCTTCCAGCATATTCTATCAATACAATGTTTATTTGTATTCACACTGTATTCCTTCACACTCATGCAGAACGTGTTTGGATTGCTACATGGAAGGAGAGGCAAAATGAACCATTTTTCTACCTTCAGATGGGGGACATGTTGCCTTAGTGATAGAGCGCTTACCTCTTGTGCGTAGGGTCCCTGGTTCGAAAGAAGGTTGGGTTGGAATGGAAAGATCGAAGATTCATAAGAAATATATACAATAGGCCCAAGGACCAATAAATAAGTCTCAAAATAGGGAAGGAAATGACAAAGTTCTGTGCAATTGGAAAGGGAGATTGATAGAGACGCTGTCTCTTCAGGCCCGTATCCAGGGGGGGTCTAGGGGGTCCGGGCCTCCCTCAATGTTTGCTGCCCCCCTAAAATTTTCACGTAGGCTTGCAGATGAACTATAATATGGTTGGACCGGCCCCCCTAACTTCAGCCGGCCCCCCCTACATTTTTGGGCTGGCTACCGGCCTGTGTCTCTTGCTTACATTATTTAATATCTATCTAGAAAAGATAGTGAAGAAGAGCCTACATAATCAAGATAGCGTTTAGTAAGGAGGTATAATGTTTACGTGTATACAATTTGCATATGATATGGCGCTAGTTACAGAATCAGGAAATGAAATCAGCAAGATCTTACGAAACACGAGGAAGGGCTGTGAAGAATGTGGAATGAAAATAAATGTTAGAAAGACAAAAGCCATGGTGATTGGAACTAAGCTGTCGGTATCGAATATAGAAGTAGGAGAGGAGAAAATATGAGACGTGACTAGTTTCCGATACCTTGGTAGTATTATTAGTAATGATATAAAGTGTGAACATGAAATAAAAGCAAGGATAGGAATGGCGAAAGAATCCTTTAAGAGGAAGAAAAGAGTTTTTATGGATGTTTGAATAAAGAACTGAGAAAAAGACTCATAAAATGCTCTGCGTGAAGTATTGTACTGTATGAAGCAGAAACATGGATATTACGCAAAAGTAATGAAAACCAGCTGGAAGGTGTCAAAATGAGGGTGTAAGGGAAAAAAAGAGAGAATTAGCTGGGTTAAGCGAAAACAAATGAGAGGATGATAGAAATGGAAAGGGAGAAAATAATTTTAAATATTATTAAGAAGAGGAAGAGAAACTGGTTGGGACGTTGGCTAAAAAGGAACTGCATCATAAGAGACATGCCGGAAGGTATGGTAGCAGCAAAGAGACATAGGGGACGAAGGAGACTACAATTGATGGATGGTATCACAACAGGAAAATCGTACGTGAGAACGAAGATGTTAGCTGAAGACCGTGGAGCATGAAGACTTCGCAGTTACGGCAAGTGACTTGCAAATAATGGAAGAATACTTATGACGATGATGATGATACACGTGCTGGTATAGTGGCTAGAGTGAACAGCTTTTGTGCATGTGATCCTGGATTCATTTCCCTGTGGGAAAGCTTTGAAGTCATTATTGTGGGTCAGATTTTTACCTTAAACAGTAATTTCATGCCACTAATAGCTTACGTCTGCCTATTGGGTCAGCACCCTCACTTAGATGCGTTGGAGTAAATATGCTCGAACACTCAGGTTTCTTTTTCTAGCCTATACACTAACTCTTTTTAACAACCTCCATCTTCTGTTGGTTTCAAATCCTCTCTAGGGATAGGGGCCGCGGTGGCTCAGTGGTAGTGTTCACCTCTGGTGCTTGGAGTTCCTGGTTAGCTCGCGTCAAGTGGGCTTTATGGTGAACAAACACCGTGTGCGTGAGTTTTCTCGGGATTCTTCCGTTTCCTTCCGTTTTTTTTATTTCCACCATTTCATTCATTTTTCATCATTACCGTCTCCTTTAGCCCGCACGACATAATCGTGCGACGTAAAACTCAAAGATTTCAGTTCATTGTCCTCTCTAGGGATATTCATTCCTGAGTTTTGAATAACTGCATGAGAACCCTACGTTGGCTACTAATATTAAAAGATGAAAAAAAACTCTATTTAAAAAAATAGAACAAATTTTAAATCTTCCTTCTCATACGCTACATATATATCTTTGTTCCATTGAGTCCTGAGTATACGGGATCCATTCCTTCTCGTATCCCATCATCCAAATTTCTCCCTACTTCAATTTCATTTCACCTCCCTCCACCTCCTGTTTCTGAATTCCTCATTTCCTACTATCCTTCTCGCATCGTGTCGTCATTCCTCTGGCTATTTGGACTACATCCAGAATCTCATATCCGGTTGATGACGTCATCAACCGTAATACGAAATCAGTAACAGGGAGGAGCAGGAGAAAACGGTTTCCAAGAAGACAGAATCTTTTTCTCTCTCTTTCTTTCTCTCGCGATCTACCGTGTGTGTTTCCAGAGTCAAAGAGACAGGAAGGAAGCAGTAGAATATTTTCAGTAACACTTATTTTAACCAATGGAAAATCATTTATATCAGTTCGGCTTCGAGAGAAATCATATTTAGAAATTATACCTATATTAAGAGTCTTCATCCCGGCGAAATTAAAATACCGCTAATTTTACAGTAATTATGTGATATCTTCAAACAGATAAAAGATAATCAAAATGTGGAACAAGAGCGCCCTAGACAATATCATTTTTCATGGGATACCGTTATCACGACTCACTTATCTGCTTTCGATTTCAAGCCATTTTGAAAATCGGCATTTATTTTCGCGTTTCTAAACAGCTGAAAACGGAAAGCCACTAGGTGACTTGTGATAACGGTACCTCACTCAAAATAATATTGTCTAGGGCGCTCTTGATCCATATTTGTATTATCTTTTATCTATTTGAAGATATCACATAATTACTGTAAAATTAGCGGTATTTTAATTTCGCCGGGATGAAGACTCTTAAGTGGTTGGTGAGGCTTTTGTCACCATAGAATATTTTTTTTTTTAAATATATATTTATTTATAAATTATAATTTTACAGATATTGGCGCAATTACGATAACAAATGAAATAAATACTTTCAGATGATATTGTGAACTCATGTGTAATCGAATGCTTAGTCTCATTTGGGCTTAGTGCTTACGAGACGAGAGAAGTTTTTGTCTCGTCTCGAGACTTGAAACATGGTAATTTGAGGTGAGAACTGAGACGAGACAAGAAACTCAAATTAGTGGTAGATTTTAAGCATAATTTTTATTAGTGGCAAATTTATTAATTAGTTTTAAATGCAATCTGAGAGAATGTATAAACTTTAAAGATAGACAAGTAATACAGGGTGTGGCCAAAATCTGGACCGGGCTAAATATTTGAGAAACTGTAAATGCAGTCGATTCGAAGTCAATTGGGATCAATATTGGTGGGAGGGTGAAACATTGTGACGTAATTAAGCTTGTCGTCCGCCATCTTGATATCAACTTGTTTATTTTACATAAGAACATGGTCGTATGACACATTAAGCAACATCCTCGTTCGAAAAGAAAATCAACTTAAAGTTATTTTTCCAAAATCTGCAACGGTTTTGAATTTGTGAATAGATTTAGGATAGGTCATGTATGAAATATGCTGTGCGATGTTTCGAATTGAAGGATAAAGATAACGTGGAAATAAAGCCTGGTAATACCTCACATCACATACTTTTTTAATTACCAGGAAAAGAGAGAGCTAACACACATGAGACAATTATAATCACATGATATGTTCGACATGTCCACCGTTCTGGTGTATGAACATTCTTAACCGTGCGACCCAGTGTTCGTGCACTTTGCGAAAAAGATAATTTCGATTCTTTCCTCTCGAGTTAACATCTCGTCCTACCTAGAAGAATAAATAAAGAGACAGTAAATATAAAAGATAACATAACCTATCCTAAATCCATTTACAACTTCAAAACGATTGCAGAATTTGAAAAAATAACTTCACGTTTGGATTTCTCTTCGAACGAGGGTGTTGTTTAATATGTCAGGTGACCAGGTTGCCATTTACAATAAACAAGTTGATTCCAATATGGCGGCCACCAAGATGGCGGAGAACAACTTTAACCACGTCATAATGTTTCCACTCTCACCAACATTGATCCCAATTGACTTCGGATCGACTACATTTACAGTTTCTCTTTATGTAGTATTTGACATTTTTATTCTTAATTGATTATGTTATTCTATTAAGCTTCCTTCCTAAACTCAAACATACTAATTTATAAGACAAAAGAAGAAAGAATCCTTTGAGAATCGAGACGAGACGGTACTTCTATCAGATTTAAGAGACGAGAAGAAACAAGAAAACTTTCGTGTCCCGTCTTGTCTTGCAAGCAACATTACATAAGCTAGAGTCGATTTTTAACAGAGCGCATAATTTTTCTTGCTGGCCTAACGTATTGAAGCAATTGAGAGCACCATCTAAGGTCTGAAAAAGTGAGCGCAGGTCTAGAGAAACTGACACAATGTCGTTAGCTGACCATATATCACCCAGTTGAATATGCCAGAGATGGCGTGGGTAAATGAAAAATTGACACACGACCCACCGTGACCCACTCTGACTCACTGTAACCCATTCCGACCCACCACCCACCAAAACCCATCGTCATCAACTCTGAGCCATGATCCACACCCTCCTCTCCACTGACTGAAGAGTTTACACTTGTAACAAAACAAGGCTGTGAAAAGGTGCATTTCGCCAGCCCCCCCACCTTGGAGTTTCGAAAAAAAACCTATGCCAATCGTTTGTGCTACGTTTGTGACGGAATGTACCGCAAAAATTTTCGTTTGTACCACTTCCGGTACGAAGTTATAATAGTTTTAAAGTGGGGGGGGCTGGGGAAACGCCAGCCCCCCCACCTTGGAATTTCGAAACGAAACCTATGGCAATCGTTTGTGCTAGGTTTGTGCCGGAATGTACCGCAAAAATTTTCGTTTGTACCACTTCCGGTACGAAGTTATAAGGGTTTTAAAGTGGGGGGGCTGGGGAAACGGCAGCCCCCCCACCTAGGAATTTCAAAACAAAACCTATGGCAATCGTTTGTGCTACGTTTGTGCCGGAATGTACCGCAAAAATTTTCGTTTGTACCACTTCCGGTACGAAGTTATAAGGGTTTTAAAGTGGGGGGGCTGGAGAAACGGCAGCCTCCAAACTTGGAATTTCGAAACGAAACCTATGGCAATCGTTTGTGCTACGTTTGTGCCGGAATGTACCGCAAAAATTTTCGTTTGTACCACTTCCGGTACGAAGTTATAAGGGTTATAAGTGGGGGGGCTGGAGAAACGGAAGCCTCCAACCTTGGAATTTCGAAACAAAAACTATGGCATTCGTTTGTGCTACGTTTGTGCCGGAATGTACCGCAAAAATTTTCGTTTGTACCACTTCCGGTACGAAGTTATAAGGGTTTTAAAGTGGGGGGGCTGGAGAAGCGGCAGCCTCCAAACTTGGAATTTCGAAACAAAACCTATGGCAATCGTTTGTGCTACGTTTGTGCCGGAATGTACCGCAAAAATTTTTGTCTGTACCACTTCCGGTATGAAGTTATAAGGGTTTTGAAGTGGGGGGCTAGGGAAACGGCAGCCTCTAACCTAGGAATTTCAAAACAAAACCTATGCCAATCGTTTGTGCTACGTTTGTGCCGGAATGTACCGCAAAAATTTTCGTTTGTACCACTTCCGGTACGAATTTAAAAGGGTTTTAAAGTGGGGGGCTGGAGAAACGGTAGCCTCCAAACTTGGAATTTCGAAACAAAAACTATGGCATTCGTTTGTGCTACGTTTGTGCCGGAATGTACCGCAAAAATTTTCGTTTGTACCACTTCCGGTACGAAGTTATAAGGGTTTTAAAGTGGGGGGGCTGGAGAAGCGGCAGCCTCCAAACTTGGAATTTCGAAACAAAACCTATGGCAATCGTTTGTGCTACGTTTGTGCCGGAATGTACCGCAAAAATTTTCGTTTGTACCACTTCCGGTACGAAGTTATAAGGGTTATAAGTGGGGGGGCTGGAGAAACGGAAGCCTCCAACCTTGGAATTTCGAAACAAAAGGTATGCCAATCGTTTATGCTACGCTTGTGCCGGAATGTACCGCAAAAATTTTCGTTTGTACCACTTCCGGTACGAATTTAAAAGGGTTTTAAAGTGGGGGGCTGGAGAAACGGAAGCCTCCAACCTTGGAATTTCGAAACAAAAGGTATGCCAATCGTTTATGCTACGCTTGTGCCGGAATGTACCGCAAAAATTTTCGTTTGTACCACTTCCGGTACGAATTTAAAAGGGTTTTAAAGTGGGGGGCTGGAGAAACGGTAGCCTCCAAACTTGGAATTTCGAAACAAAAACTATGGCATTCGTTTGTGCTACGTTTGTGCCGGAATGTACCGCAAAAATTTTCGTTTGTACCACTTCCGGTACGAAGTTATAAGGGTTTTAAAGTGGGGGGGCTGGAGAAGCGGCAGCCTCCAAACTTGGAATTTCGAAACAAAACCTATGGCAATCGTTTGTGCTACGTTTGTGCCGGAATGTACCGCAAAAATTTTTGTCTGTACCACTTCCGGTATGAAGTTATAAGGGTTTTGAAGTGGGGGGCTAGGGAAACGGCAGCCTCCAACCTAGGAATTTCAAAACAAAACCTATGCCAATCGTTTGTGCTACGTTTGTGCCGGAATGTACCGCAAAAATTTTCGTTTGTACCACTTCCGGTACGAAGTTATAAGGGTTTTGAAGTGGAGGGGCTGCAGAAACGGAAGCCTGCAACCTTGGAATTTCGAAACAAAAACTATGCTAATCGTTTGTGCTACGTTTGTGCTAAGTTTGTGCCGGAATGTACCGCAAAAATTTTCGGTTGTACCACTTCCGATACGAAATTGTAAGGGTTTTGAAGTGGCGGGCTGGGGAAACGGCAGCCCCCCCACCTAGGAATTTCAAAGCAAAATTTATGTCAATCGTTTGTGCTAGGTTTGTGCCTGAATGTACCGCAAAAATTTTCGTTTGTACCACTTCCGGTATGAAGTTATAAGGTTTTAAAGTGGGGGGCTGGAGAAACGGCAGCCTCCAAACTTGGAATTTCGAAACAAAACTATGCCAATCGTTTTTTGCTACGTTTGTGCCGGACAAAAATTTTCGTTTGTACCACTTCCGGTACGAAGTTATAAGGGTTTCAAAGTGGGGGGCTGGAGAAACGGCAGCCTCCAACCTTGGAATTTCGAAACAAAACCTATGCCAATAGTGTGTGCTACGTTTGTGCCGGAATGTACCGCAAAAATTTTCGTTTGTACCACTTCCGGTACGAAGTTATAATAGTTTTAAAGTGGGGGCTGGGGAAACGGCAGCCCCCCACCTTGGAATTTCGAAACGAAACCTATGCCAATCGTTTGTGCTACGTTTGTGCCGGAATGTACCGCAAAAATTTTCGTTTGTACCACTTCCGGTACGAAGTTATAAGGGTTTTAAAGTGGGGGGCTGCAGAAAGGGCAGCCTTCAAACTTGGAATTTCGAAACAAAACCAATGGCAATCGTTTGTGCTACGTTTGTGCCGGAATGTACCGCAAAATATTTCGTTTGTACCACTTCCGGTACGTAGTTATAAGGGTTTTAAAGTGGGTGGCTGGGGAAACGGAAACTCCTATCTTGGAATTTGGAAACAAAACCTATGCCAATTGTTTGTGCTACGTTTGTGCCGGAATGTACCGCAAAAATTTTCGTTTGTACCACTTCCGGTATGAAGTTATAAGGGTTTAAAAGTGGGGGCTGGAGAAACGGCAGCCCCCACCTAAAAATTTCAAAACAAAACCTATGCCAATCGTTTGTGCTACATTTGTGACGGAATGTACCGGAAAAATTTTCGTTTGTACCACTTCCGGTATGAAGTTATAAGGATTTAAAATGGGGGGCTGGAGAAACAGCAGCCTCCAAACTTGGAATTTCGAAACAAAAACTATGCCAGTCGTTTGTGCTACGTTTGTGCCGGAATGTACCGCAAAAATTTTCGGTTGTACCACTTCCGGTACGAAGTTATAAGGATTTCAAAGTGGGGGGGCTGGAGAAACGGCAGCCTCCAACCTTGGAATTTCGAAACAAAACGTATGCCAATCGTGTGTCCTACGTTTGTGCCGGAATGTACCGCAAACATTTTCGTTTGTACCACTTCCGGTACGTAGTTATAAGGGTTTTAAAGTTGGGGGGGGCTGGAGATCGGCAGCCTCCAACCTTGGAATTTCGAAACAATATCTATGCCAATCGTGTGTGCTACGTTTATGCCGGAATGTACCGCAAAAATTTTCGTTTGTTCCGGTACGAAGTTATATGAGTTTTCAAGAGGGGCTGTGGTAACGGCAGCCTCGCACCCAGTAATTCCGAAATGAAACCTATGCCCACTCTTTGCACTACTTTTGAACAGGAACGTTTCGCTAAACTCTTTTCTGTACCACTTCCGGTACAAAGATACGAGAGTTTCAAGCTACGAGGCTGCCGTTTTGATGCCCCCTCGGAAATTCGAAACGAGACCTATGCAAATCGTTTAACAACATTTGTGTCGGAATGTATCGCAAACATTTTTGTATGTATCACTTCCAGTACAAAAGTATGACAGTTTTAACTAGGGGGCTGCCGTTTCCAGAACCCCCATCTTGGAATTTCGAGATAAGACTATGTCAATCGTTTGTGGTACGTTTTTACCGGAATGTACCGCAAAAAAAAATTACGTGCCTGAAGTTGGCCCCCCACCTCTCCCAAATCACACCAAACGTTGCACATCGTTAATGCATCGTTAGTGCACGTTAGTGCATTTAGAACTAACGTTAGTGCTATCAGCGTTTACGAGATATTGAAGATTTTGGTTTGGGACCTACTTCATATGAAGTTAGCCCCCCACCCATCTTTATGCAGACAGATTTTCACTAAACTTAGCGCATCGTTAGTGCATCGTTAGTGCACTTAAACACACTAAGCACTACCGTAAGTGCTACCATATTTTTGGATTATTCAAGATTTTTGGTGGGGGGGCCAACTTAAGAAATATCAAATTCTATACAAATAGAGGTAGAAACATGGGGTTGACGGTAATCGTTAGTGCATTGTTAGTGCACTTAAACGCAATAAGCACTAACATTAGTGCTACCATATTTTGGGATTTATTCAAGATCTTTGATGGGGGGCCAACTTCAAAAATATCAAATTTTATACAAATAGAGGTAGAAACATGGAGTTAACGGCAATCGTTAGAGCGTGATTAGTGCACTTAAATGCACTAAGCACTAACGTTAATGTTACCACATTTTGAAATTTATTCAAAATTTTTGGTGGGGGGCAACTTCAGAAATATCAAATTCCATACAAAGTGTCAGTATTTTCAGTTATCAGTAACGAATGCACTAATTACTTTGTTAGTGCTTGAAGAGGGCGCAAATTCACGCTGACCACCAAAGATATTTTACTTGTAGCACCTACACTAATTAAGCACTAACGTTAGGGGTTGGTGCACGAAGAAGCACTAACGATGCACTAAGGATTGTACTGGAAATGATCATTAGTGCTTTTTAATTTGGCAGAAATTTGACACAGTGAAAAACTCCCCTTAAATTTCTTATGTGAGTTTCCTGAGATGTAACTGGCCATAACTACACTAATAGTGAAGCACTAACGAATAAGCTCTAATTTTTTCGTTATTGGTTGAAGTGGGGCGCCAAGTTCATGAAAGCTTCCAAAGGTTTTTTTACTTGTAGGACCTACATTAATGAAGAACTAACGTTAGGTGTTAATGCACTAAGAAACACTAACGATTTCAGTAGAAGAGGTCATTAGTGCTTTTGATTTTGGCGGAAATTTGACGCAATGAAAAATTCCACATGAATCTCTTATGGGATTTTTGTGGCATATAATTGGCCATATCTACATCAATAGTTAAGCATTAACGGAACTATGAGTGTTTTGCAGAAGCGCTAACGATACATTAACGAATGGACTTATTTTTCGTTACTGCTTGAAGTGGGAACCAAGTTCACGCTGGCCCGCAAAGGTTTCTTACTTGTAGCACCTACACTAATGAAGCACGAAACTTAGGTGTTGGTGCACTAGGAAGCACTAATATTACAAGGAAAGAAAACTTTCGAATTTATCGTGAACTTAGCCCCCACTACAAGCACTAACGAAAAAATTAGTTTTATACGTTAGTGCATTGTTAGTACTTCTAGAAGATACAAGTAGTTTCGTTAGTGTTTCACCATTAGTGTAGAAATGGCCAATTATAAGTCTCAAAACTCCCATAAGAAACACATGGGGAATTATTCATTGTATCAAATTCCCATCTCATTCAAAAGCACTAATTACCTCTGTTAGTGCAATTGTTAGTGCATCGTAATTGCTTCTTAGAGCACAAACACCTAACGTTAGTGCTTCATTAGTGTAGGTGTTACAAGTAAAAAAACCTATGGAGAAGTCAGCGTGAATTTCGCACCGACACTTTAAGCACTAACGGAAAAAATAGTCCAATTCGTTAGTGCTTCACTATTAGTGTAGTTATGGCCAATTACATATCACGAGACTCACAACAAATTTAGGCAAATTTTTCATTGAATCAAATTTCCGCCAAATTCAAAATCACTAATGATCTCTTCTAGAGCGATCGTTAGTGCATTGTTAGTGCTTCTTAGCGCATCTACACCTAAGGTTAGTGCTTCATTAGTAAATGTGCTACAATTAAAATACCTTTTGAGGCCAGAGTGAACTTAGTGCCCCCACTTCAAGCACTAACTAAAACTTAGTGCCATTCGTTAGTGCATTGGTAGTGCTTCTGGAAAACACTAACAATTTAGTTAGAACTTCAATATTAGTTTACTTATGGCCAATTACATGTAACGAAACACATAATAAATTTATGGGAAATTTTTCATTGCGTCAAATTTCCGTCAAATTCAAGAGTACTAATGATCTATTCTAGTGCAATCGTTAGTGTATCGTTAGTGCTTCTAGAAAGCACTAAATGTTTGTATGAAATTTGATATTTCTTAAGTTGGTCCCACCAGAAATCTTGAATAAATCCCAAAATATGGTAGCACCAACGATAGTGCTTAGTACGTTTAAGTGCACTAACGATGCACTAACGTTTGCCATTAACCCCATGTTTCTATCCCTATTTGTATAGAATTTGATATTTCTGAAGTTGGCCCCCATCTAAAATCTTGAATAAATCCCAAAATATTGTAGCACTAACGTCAGTGTTTAGTATTTTAAGTGCACTAACGATTGCCGTTAACTCTATGTTCCTATCTCTATTTGTATGGAATTTGAAATTACTGAAGTTGCCCATCCCACCGAAAATCTTGAATGAATTCCAAAATATGGTAGCACCAACGATAGTGCTTAGTACGTTTAAGTGCACTAACGATGCACTAACGTTTGCCATTAACCCCATGTTTCTATCCCTATTTGTATAGAATTTGATATTTCTGAAGTTGGCCCCCCCACCAAAAATCTTGAATAAATCCCAAAATATGATAGCACTAACGTTATTGCTTAGTGCTTATAAGTGCACTAACGATTCCCGTTAACTCAATGTTTCTATCTCTATTTGTATTGAATTTGATGTTTCTGAAGTTTGCCCCCCACTTTAAAACTATTATAACTTCGTACCGGAAGTGGTACAAACGAAAATTTTTGCGGTATATTCCGGCACAAACGTAGCACAAACGATTGGCATAGATTTTGTTTCGAAATTCCAAGGTAGGGGGTTGCCGTTTCTCCAGTCCCCCACTTTAAAACCCTTATAACTTCGTACCGGAAGTGGTACAAACGAAAATTTTTGCGGTACATTCCAGCACAAACGTAGCACAAACGATTGCCATAGGTTTTGTTTCGAAATTCCAAGTTTGGAGGTTGCCGTTTCTCCAGGCGCTAAATTAAAACCCTTATAACTTCGTACCGGAAGTGGTACAAACGAAAATTTTTGCGGTACATTCCGGCATAAACGTAGCACAAACGATTGACATAAATTTTGCTTTGAAATTCCTAGGTGGGGGGCTGCCGTTTCCCTAACCCGCCACTTCAAAACCCTTACAATTTCGTACCGGAAGTGGTACAACCGAAAATTTTTGCGGTACATTCCGGCACAAACGTAGCACAAGCGATTAGCATAGTTTTTGTTTCGAAATTCCAGGGTTGCAGGCTTCCGTTTCTGCAGCCTCTCCACTTCAAAACCCTTATAACTTCGTACCGGAAGTGGTACAAACGAAAATTTTTGCGGTACATTCCGGCACAAACGTAGCATAAACGATTGGCATACCTTTTGTTTCGAAATTCCAAGGTTGGAGGCTTCCGTTTCTCCAGCCCCCCCACTTTAAAACCCTTATAACTTCGTACCGGAAGTGGTACAAACGAAAATTTTTGCGGTACATTCCGGCACAAACGTAGCACAAACGATTGCCATAGGTTTTGTTTCGAAATTCCAAGTTTGGAGGCTTCCGTTTCTCCAGCCCCCCCACTTTAAAACCCTTATAACTTCGTACCGGAAGTGGTACAAACGAAAATTTTTGCGGTACATTCCGGCACAAACGTAGCACAAACGATTGGCATAGGTTTTGTTTTGAAATTCCTAGGTGGGGGGGCTGCCGTTTCCCCAGCCCCCCCACTTTAAAACCCTTATAACTTCGTACCGGAAGTGGTACAAACGAAAATTTTTGCGGTACATTCCGGCACAAACGTAGCACAAACGATTGCCATAGGTTTCGTTTCGAAATTCCAAGGTGGGGGGGCTGCCGTTTCCCCAGCCCCCCCACTTTAAAACTATTATAACTTCGTACCGGAAGTGGTACAAACGAAAATTTTTGCGGTACATTCCGGCACAAACGTAGCACAAACGATTGGCATAGGTTTTGTTTCGAAACTCCAAGGTGGGGGGGCTGGCGAAATGCACCTGCTGTGAAATCATCACTAATCGAAGTTTGAATCTCTACGGTCAATCGTTCGAGCACCGCTCTGTAACAATGCCGGTCGATCTAACCTTTACGATATAAAATTGTATTTGTCATGGGACATATTATGATGAATTTCAATTTTGTTATCATATATAATTATTTCCTTGTGGAATTACAGATATTTTTCAGTGGAAAACAGGATGAAATTTGAGTCTATTTGAGTCTCAAATCAACGTAAAGTAGCGAACATAAATAAATAAATAAATAAATAAATAAATAAGAATAAAAAAAATGTAAAATTAGATTATGTCTCGAAAGCCAAGTAGCAAGTTCTGTTGCTATTATTACAATTACAAATATCAGTATCCAAAAGAGCTTGAAGTTCTTTTTTCACTTAGACACATTCATCTCAAGTTAAGTAAACAGAAACAAATGAAAAAGGAAGAAAAATGAAGGCCTTGAAAGTTAAACGTAGACAAATTCACCACTGTTCAGAAGATACTGTACGCAATGTACTAAGCAGACTGGGTCGTAGTGGATCACCTTGTGTTGATCCATGATCCTGTCACAAATCTTGACCAATTGACCCACGACCCACTAACCCATTCTATTTCTGGAATATGCACCGCTCGACCAGTTATGGACCTAAGTGAACTGCAGTCATTGGGGCTTTAATACAGGGTATTTCAAAACAACACCGACAACGTTTGGGAGGTGATTTCTGACACCAAGATAACACAAAAAGTATAGACCAACCTCGGTACACAAATGCTTCTTTTCGGGGTTAAAGACTGCCGAAAACATGAAAAAATGAACTTTGAAGGTCCATAGCTCCAAAATTATAGGAACTAGGTACCGTAACTGGGTCAAGACTTCACTTAGGAACTAATATGTGCCCTATCCAAAAATCCATGTTTCAGAATTCTAAGGTACCCACGTATCAATTTTTATAGAGGCAGTTTGGCTACGGGATATATAGTTTGGAGTATTCATCAACTACCTCTACAAAAGTTGTTGCGGAAGTATTGCAGGATTCTGAAACTCAGCTATATGGATAGAACACATACTAGTGCTTAAGTTGAGTCTTGACCCAACTACGGTGGGTTCCATAGTTTTGGAGCTATGGACCCTTAAAGTTAAATTTTTCATATTTTCGGCAGCCTATAACTCCGAAAGAAAGCATTTGTGCACCCAGGTTAATCTATACTTTTTGTCGTATCTTGGTGTCAGGAATCATCTCCCAAAGATTGTCGGTGTCGTTTTGAAACACCCTGTATAAACCTCTGGAATATGTTCTTATAGATAACAGTAATGACTTCTTTGTATTTTTTAAAAATAGATAGCACGTTTAGTGCATGAGATCCCAATTATCCTACAAATAATAGATCACGTATTGTTGTCACTGGTTTGAATTTTAACGTTATTTTAGTATCAAGGCTATATGAGACATAGACTTTCTGACAGAGGTCAGGAGCATAGGAAGATTTTGTTTCTCAGATTCCACGTTAAATTGCAAACCCATGTCTCATACTACTTTACTTATTTACTTATTACTTAATTCATTTACATATATATTTTTTGCTTTTTTTTTGCTTTTTGACAGATATCTCTTGTTGTAGATTATTTATTTATTTATTTATTTATTTAAGAAGAAGAACACAACAGGTTATTCTACCCAATTACAGTGTTCATATCATAGTTACATAGAATATCTATAATATATTTGCGAAATCTATTCTGACTCATACTATATATATCCAGAACTTTTTTACATTTAATCAGTTTGTTGTACACTGCACCCATCCTCCACGTTGGTGACTGTTTTGTTGCATTTGTTCGAGATTTCTTACAATAAAAGAAATTCCCATTGCCCACACGTATGTTTCCATTGGGTACCCTTAGATGAAAGGCAGAGACCAAATCCTTACTATTTAATTTATTATTTAATATTTTGTACAAGAATATCATGTCATTTAACACTCTTCTGTGATTGAGAGACATTGTGTTAAAATTTTCATTAAGAAAAGCACTACTTTCATATGTGGGGAAGATGCCTGTTCTCTTGTACACCAGAAACCGCAGAAATTTATTTTGAACTCTTTCTATTCTAATAGAATCTTTCTTCGTGTGGGGATTCCATATAATAGACGCATATTCTAATTTTGTTCTAACAAATGAAAAATATAATTTCAGTAAAACATTCGACTTATTAAATTCCCTTCCCATTCTCAAAATGAATCCAAGATTTCTGTTTGCGTCATTTACAATTTGATTTATATGATGCTCAAACGATAGTTTGTTATCATATATTACACCCAAATCATTGACAGTTTGTTCCCCCTTTAATTGTTTACCATCTATCTTATATTGAAATTTAACAACATTCCGTTTCTTAGTGAAGGACACGGTTTTGCATTTATCTGAATTTATGTTTAACAAGTTCCTCTTGCACCATTCATTTACTCTGTCTAGATCCTCCTGCAAACTGACACAGTCCTGTGCTGTTGTAATTCTCCTATATAATTTTAGATCGTCTGCATAGAGTAGTTTATGCGATGTTCTAATACAATTAGGAAGGTCATTAATGAATATTATAAAAAGTAATGGCCCTAAATTAGATCCTTGTGGAACTCCAGAAAATTGAATGTATTCAAATGATCTACAGGATTTATAAACCACATATTGTTTTCTGTCCATCAAATATGACTTCATAAGAGCAATTAACTGATCAGAAAAGTTGAGAAATTTAAGTTTATTCACTAACAACGTGTGGTTTACCTTATCAAATGCTTTTGCAATATCTGTATAAACTACATCTATTTGATTATTACTCTCCAATGTATCAACAAGATGGTCAGTGAAGACAGCGAGATTTGTTACGGTTGATCTGCCAGGAACGAATCCATGTTGATAATCCGATATTACTGGTTTAATGTGATTTTCAATGCGCTTATAAATTATGCTTTCAAATATCTTTGCAAATGAGTTTAGAATACAAACCGGCCTATAATTTTGAATTTCTTTACTATCATTATTTTTAGGAATAGGACAAACTTTTGTAAGTTTCCATTTTGCTGGAAACTTGCTGGTTTGGAGTATTAGGTTAAATAGCATGTGTATAGGTAATAAGAAACTCTCTTCACAACCTTTTATTACATATGATGGTACATCATCGATACCTATCGAACACTTTGATTTTAGTTTTCTGATTGCCATTCGAATCTCGTCCACTTCTATTACCGCTATTTGCAACATATCAATTTTTTCATACATTTCAACTAATGTCGAATCATCTGTTTCAACTAGCAGTGGTGCTCCGTCTGTATACACTGATTTAAAGTAGGTTGCAAATGCGTTTACTATATCTTTATTACTTGCTAACTCTTTACCCTCATAACACAATACATTACCATTTAAATGCTTTGATTTACTCTTAATAAAGTTCCAAAACGTAGTTGGGTCCTCTTGTATTAAATATTCCGCTCCCTTAACGAAGTTTGTATATGCGATTTGTATATCTTTCTTAATCATTTTTTGAAGTTTATTAAATTCGCGTTTATGTAAATCTAGATTTGACTTTCCGAGTCTTATCGCTTTGCGGTGACGAGCTTTCATTTAATTATTACTTTATTAACATTTGTTTACTTCTTACTTTATTTAAATGCAAATAAAGTAACATGTAAGCAAATATGAATAAAGTAAAGTAATAAGTAAATAAATGTAAATAAATAATTTAAATAATTAAATTTCCAAATTCAGCCTATCAGACCATTTGGACTGGAATTATTAGTAAATCAATAACAATAAGACGAATAAAAACAAAGTGATAAGAAGTTGGGTAGAGCCTATACGTGTACAGAAATACCAACCTTGCATTACCTTGATGAAGGAAAATACTTAGTCAAGATGGCCGCCAACCGGACTTCCAGAGTACACTATTAAGAAAGAAAGAAAAAAAAAAACCTAAAAAGATTTCTAAATTATGAAATGCTACGGATATCACTTTTCTAAAATGTTAAATTCCTAATGTTTTGTTTGGCTTAAATATTGTCTAAAACGTGAAATAAGTCGCAAAATATACATCTATGATGGTTTTCTGTCATCCTGAATGTCATCAAATACTGGTTTTATAAAATTTATTGCTCCTATGTTAAAATTCTGGCTAACAACTCTGATTCATATTAGCCTACTTGACTCCTCAATGCTGATTACTGACTCGATTTCTTCCACGTTTACGACAGTACTTGACCAACACAGTACTTTGGACATTGCGTGGATTTGAGGATTAAAGAATTTACCTCCGTAGTTTAAAGGTTAAAAGCTGATCATGTGACAACTATGACAACCAGCTCAGGTTTATAAGTTTTCCAATTTCTCCATTCCAGTGCTGCCATTGGGATTCTTATTTAGCCATTATTTATAAATTTAGCCTATGTTGTGTTCTGTAAATCACTGCAAGCATGCCCATGAACTCCCTTAACCCACAAATCCCCAGTGTATCACAGGTGTCACATTGATTTCCTGTTGACCTTATAAAGTTAGTTTCAAACGTTTTACACAAATACCCATTGTACTTTATAAGCCACACATAAACCTTAGTAGCAAGCTTTGTTTCGTTCTTTTTCTTCAGGTTTTAGCAATTTTATTCAACTTTTCTTGTCAGTAGCTGCATGTGGCTCATGGAGTTCTCGAGCGCCTTTCAGCTTCCGGATATATTTTATTTATTCCTATGATTAAGTAAGTATTTAACTCCCTAATAACTAAGTTTTCCTGTATCTAAAAGGGTCAATAATTACTCTGGTAAAATAGTAATTGTTCATGTACTAAATCAAAGTTGTACACTACGTCTGTTCCTCGTTGAGCTACAAGTGTCACATTGGGTTTCCAATTCATTCAAAAACAGTTTTTTGGACATTTCTGTTATCTAAGACCCTCACTTAGTGAACCATAAAAGTTTTGTTCAAAAATTCTTACTTGAACAATGTTTGGGTTTTAGTGGGTTAAAAGTATATGTTGTTGAATTTATTACACACGTTGTTCAACACACTAAAAAAAATTGTCCAAAAGATGGGTGAGTTGGTTGCACATGTATCAGTAGTAAAATCGTGTTAGGCAAATTTGCGTAATTTCAAAGTAGATTTTCAATTTTATATACGGATTACTTGGCACGCATGCATTGCTTAAGAGTCTTCATCCCGGCGAAATTAAAATACCGCTAATTTTACAGTAATTATGTGATATCTTCAAATAGATAAAAGGTAGTCGGAATGTGGAACAAGAGCGCCCTAGACAATATTATTTTGCATAAGATACCGTTATCACGACTCACTTATCTGCTTTCGATTTCGAGCCATTTTGAAAATCGGCATTTATTTTCGCGTTTCTAAACAGCTGAAAACGGAAAGCCACTAGGTGACTTCTGATAACGGTACCCCATGCAAAATAATATTGTCTAGGGCGCTCTTGTTCCATATTTCAATTATCTTTTATCTATTTGAAGATAATTACACACATAATTACTGTAAAATTAGCGGTATTTTAATTTCGCCGGGATGAAGACTCTCAACTATGTATTTTATTGCAGTCCACTTGTAATACTTGTAACTAAATAATAAAATTTAATTGTAATTAAGTACAGGATATAAATAAGAACCAAAATTGTCATTGAAACAGAGGATGGTTGAAGCTCGTTACTTTTGTCCTGCAGTTTATATTGAGTTTATGTAAATTTAACGCAGGATTTTGAATGGCAAATTGAAACTTCATAGCTTGCTTAACGTTGAACAGAATTGAAGACCACAGGGGAAAAAGGAGTAGTCGAAAATGGGTCAAGAAATGATCGAAAATGAGTTAACAGCAGAATTATATATCCTGAAAGGTGTAGTTTGCATGGACTTAATCCCACAGTAAGAAGAAGGTTAGTCACTAAGAAATTTAATGCTGAAGATTTCGCCTACAGGGGAAGAAGTAGGTAAGTCAGTGGAAAACAGAGCAATTAAAAAAAACTGACTTACCTCCTTTTCCCCCTGTAGTCTTCATTTAAAAATAAAGAATTTACAAAAACATATTTGTCAACGCAGTTCTGTCAGCCAGTGGTAATATATATATTTCTGCAAGTAGTACGTATAAAAGTCTTCTGCTCTGGAAGGCATTCTCACCAGTGCCTTGTTTATTGAAGATGTACTGTGTGTCGAGGGATCAGAGAAGTTGGAAGTCAGTGGTGAGGTCTGGCGAGCATGATAAGAAATGTAGAACTTTCTGTTACAATGCATGTAAATTTTGTAGGATTGCATTGTTAAATAATAATGTGATTGAACCTTTTCTATTTAACAACTGACAATACCGGTCATGAATGTATTAGATTTAATAACATTCTGTCAAGTTTCTGAATATTTCTCCGTCATGATAGAGTAAGATATACTGAATCGCTGCAGCTATGGAGCACCATAGATTTATTTCAATACAACGTCGGCTTTGGAAAGATATATATTTGGAGCGAAAAGGATAAAGCAATCATTGACAGAATTTATCAGTAAAGCTCGAAATGAATTGCAAAATTGTCATATTGACCCCCATAGCAATTTTTATATTTTCAGGAAGAGTGCAACTTCACAATTTACACGCAATTTGTTGCGTTTGTTTTTTTGGGGGGTATGTAAAAAACGACTTTGCTCATCCTTAAAACAAATCTATGTTGAGGGGCCGCGGTGGCTCAGTGGTAGAGCGTACACCCCTGGTGCGTGGGATCGATTGTTTTGATCTCAGCTTGCGCCAAGTGGGCTTTGTGGTGGACAAACACCTTGTGCGTCGGTTCTTTCGTTTCCTCCTACACACAGAACTATACGCTATCTCAGACTAGTTGATAGGAAAACAAGAACACTCCCCTACTCTCCTCCTCTTTCTCGCCGCAAGAGGGGAAAGCAGGAATACCACCCCTGACAGGGAAGGAAACGTTTGAGACATTCATATCAGTATATTGTTTAAAATCTAAATTTTCCACTCCACTACGCGCGCGCTTTCTGTCAATGTGAAGGAGTTTGCTGTTCCTTTTAGCTACATCATTCACAACTTCAATTAATATGTTATTTTAAGAAAAGGATATAGCATTGTTTATGTATTTTATAGGACTAATAAATATTGATTTGACCATAACAGTTATTTACAAACCAAATTTATGCTGATTCTTTTATTTGACATATGTTCCCACTGTAAAGGAAGAAACAAAAATAGTTGTATATTCGATTGGACATCGAATACGTGGAATATCGCTGTGAAGATTGTATGAATTTAGCGTGTGTGAACTCTATAGTGTGTGAAAATACTGTTGTGATTGTATATAGTAGGGATTGTATTAGTGGATGTATGTGTAATACATACAAAAATATATTTATTTATTTGTAACGTGTTTTTAGTGTGCGTGTTAAGCAAGATTCTAGAATCTCTTCCAGTTCTGTGATAAAACATAAACGCGGAAAAGCTTTGAGAAGTGGTGAGAGGCCTGCGTTGTGAATGTGTTTAATTCTTTGAGAGAACATCATCCTCATTTAAAGGTAGAACAATTGGCCGACATGACTGCAAAACAGACAGGGGTGGGACAAGCAACTGTGTACAGAATCCGACGGGAGGCTAAATTTAATTAAAATAAACTGAAAAGTCCAAAAAAAGACGCGCAAAAGCACTTCCCTACTTGAAAAATACGACGATTTTACGAAGTCGGCTATTCGATCGAAGGTACATCAGTTCTTTTTCCGAAATGAGTTGCCAACGTTAGATACGTTAGATAAAATTGTCAGCAATAAACACCGATGATGACCTTCCATTTTTCTCTCGTGCAACTTTGCACAGACTATTAAAAGTTATAAAATTTAAATACGCGTTGCGCAACAGGAAAGGTTTCATAGTTGATAGGGATGATATTGTGATCTGGAGGAGAAAGTATCTCCGCTATCTTCATGGAAAACTGCAGGCCAGTAGCCAGTCCAAAAATGTAAAGGGGGTCCGGTAGAATTTAGGGGGGAACCAATCACATTATAGTTCATCAACATATTATTGTTCATTTTCAAGTCTACAGTGAAAATTTTAGGGAAGCCAGTAAAAATTTAGGGGGGCCGGCCCCTAGACCCCCTTTGATACGGGCCTGAAAAGGAGTCGACACACTTTTTAGTTTTCTTGTCATATGTTGTTATATTATTGTTGCCATATGTTACGGAGGAATGGGGGCTCAGTGGTACATTATTTACTTCCGGTCCGGTCCTTGGTCATGTAAATTCGTGACTAATGGCATCGTGTCAGTGAGTTTTCTCGGGGTTCTCCCTTTGCTGCCACTTTCCTCTTCCATCAATACTTCCTTATCATTCATTTTCCATTATCATAGTCTCCTTTAATCTATATGGCATACGTGCGAGACGTTAACTAAATATGTCCTTTCATTTTTTTCATGCATATGTTGGTGTATTAACAAAAAAGAAACCTGATAAAATCATCGTGCTGATACAATAAATTGTGTACAAGGTCCAACCCTGCCATCAGTTGTAATGCGCACTCGAGTAGCAGACATAGTCCGCTATTCCAACGCTTCTGCACACCCCGCTTTTTAAATTAATGAGCATACTTAAATTGAGTTGACAGTTACTTGTTAACCTGTTTTGGTTACTCTGTTTAATGTGTTAAGAACGAAGAAGTACGTACACGTTTACCTGAGAGTTTCAATCCGTTATTTACACACTGTTTTTTTTAAGTATCTACATAGCAGCGAATGGGGGTTTGTATTGCTAAAGAGAACAGCAACACAACCCCCGTCTCAAACTGTAGGCAGCTAGCAGGTGGGTGGTGGGGATAGAAGTTCCTATCAACTTGTCTGAGATAGATTGTACAAGTGCATCATAGGAAATTTGAAACATTTACGTGCATCAAATGGCGCGTTAATATGTATAAATTTCGTTTTTGTCACTGATGCGCAGCATTTTCAACCCGAGAGAACGTTCGAAAATAAGAAACGGGTCATTTGAGACATTTAAATGCATTGTGGTTTAAGATTACTCGATTGATGCATCTGTTTGCATCTGTTTGCAGATGCATTTCTTCTTAATAAGCGCGTCACCTGTCGTGTTTTGTTTGAAGCTAGTCTCCAGCACTTACTGCGCATGCTCGACTGGTTTTCATGTTGTTATGGAGCGAATTCTGACTTGTTATTGTGTGTGTTCGTTTGTCTAGTGCTGGAGAGAACTGCTAAGAAGAACGGAGGTAAGTATATATTAAAATACGATATTATTGTGCTATGTAGTGGAAGTATGTAGTTATTAAGAAACAGTACCGTTAGCAAAACAAAAATAGCAACAAGAAAAAAGACAAAGACATAAGGGATTCTCAGAAGGAACTCGTTTCCTGCACAAATCCACAAAGGAGTGAACAAATATTTAGGTTAACTACAGTACATACTGTATGCTGAAAGGGATCTCACTTGCTTGTGATTCACTTCCAAGGACTGAAAAAAAATCACTTGACAAAAATGATAGTATCAACACACCAGTAATTCGTGACGAGTGCATGCAAGTGACTCATGCTACCAATTTACATATAAGTACGTATGGTTTCGAAAATAATTTCAGCTTTAAAACAAAAATGGTGCTGGCTGCTTGGTGCTCATTAAATATATCCGATGCATGCGTGAACTCCGAACCGCTGTTATTATTATTATTATTATTATTATTATTATTATTATTATTATTATTATTAATAATAATAATAATAATAATAATAATAATAATAATAATAATAATAATAATAATAATAATAATAATACTTAATATTCTTATTAGGTGAAGGTTGATTATTTAGAAAAACTTCATTTAGCTCGCATAAGTTGTTACTCCTTCACCAAGGGCGCCGATCCTAGGGGGTTTAGTGGTCTGGGACCCCCAAAGTTGAAATGGCCCTCTAACGAGGGGGGCCAAATTGCTAAGTTGAAGCAGGTTCTCCTATTTCTACAGTACATGGTCATTCATTTTTCCTTTCTACTAATGCATATCTTTCATAGGGCCCTCCAAAGTTACACAGAAAATGGCACCCTTGTCCTTCACATACCAATAGTAGAGTATCTACTCAAAGTCACACATGGTCACGTAATTGTGATGTTTTGGTTAGAGTATCGGGCCAAAAGCCCCGATTTCGTGATATTGAAGTAAATATTGACAAAACACGGGTATGCCTACTATTGAGCAGGAAATAAATTGAAGGTTAAAAACAGTAGCACGGCATTAACCCTTATATATATATCGTATATGTTTATACGTTAGGCTTGTATTTTCATTATTCGATTTAAAAAGTACTAATAAAGCTTCTTTTTCTAGAGTGGAAGCGTTCTAGGACACGTTACATATGGTTTTACGCCTTTCTGGGTCGAAACATAGGGTGTGATACGTCATAACTTAAAACTAAAGAATTTTTGTTAGGCCTATTTTTACTATTTTTTGAGTTACTTACTTTTGCACCTATAACAAAAAATCCCTTTTTCTCGATTTTCCCGCTCAGATACTCGACGGAGACATGCAAATTTTACCGTTTCAAAGGCTGTTCTATAGTACGAACAATAATGCTAGTATAAATAAGGATGTCTCAGGAAATTTTTACCTGAGATCTTGTTTTAAACGGGAATTTATGGTACTGTGGGCAATCCTGGGCATATTTTTTGGCGGGCTTACTTTTGCACCTAGAAGATTGATATTTTGTACATACATTCAGTGTACTCCTTAGTATCCTACAGATATATTTCAGATCTCTGCGGTATCCCAAGTTGTGTTCAAACGGGTAAAAAGGTTTTAAAAAGGGATATTTTAATAAATCCCTTTATCGAGATTTTCCCGCCTCAGATACATGATGAAGACATGTGATTGGTAACGTTAGAAAGTACTTTCCATTCTGAAGAGAATGAGGTACGAACCATGATCCTAGGGTAAATAGGGATGTCTTAGAAAATTTCCCGTTTTATGCGGGAATTTGGGGTATTGTGGGGATATTCTTAGCGTATGTGTTAATATATTTTTTTTTACCTTACTGTTCTAAATAGAAGCTTGAAATTTTGTAGACATATTCAATATGCTCTTAACATTTTTCAGCTGATTTTGAGATCTTTGTGTTAACACAGGGGGGAGGGGTCCAGAAATGCTAAAAAATGGGATATTTTAACAAAAATCCCATTTTTTGCAATTTTTCCCGCCTCAGATACATGACGAAAACATATGAATGGTACCATGAGACTGTTCTATTCTGATAAGAATGAAATATAAAACATGACCCTAGGATGTCTCAGAAAATTTTTATATTACATCCGAATCTTTTTGAGTCATCTGGGCCATTGTGGGGATGTTCTTAGCTGATTGGTAATTTGTTTCTCCCATCCTTACTATTCAAGATAGAAGCTTGAAATTTTGTACACACGTTTCGTACACCATTTAGTATTTTTCAGTTTATTTTGAGATCTGTGTGTTAACATAGGGTGTTCCGGAGGGACCCAAAATAGAAAAAGGGATTTTTTCTACCAAAAGCCTTATTTTTTCCCTCAAACTTTCCGTTTCAGGGACATGATAGGGAAATGTGAATGGTGGCGTTTTAACACAGCGTATAATAAGGAAAGGAAATTTCAAATGTAATTTCTGGTATCACTATCAGGTTAACTTTTCAGAGGTTAACAGGATTTTCCACTAGTGTTATGTTCTTCCAATGAATGCAATTTGATTATGAAATTTAAACTGACTGTTACTTCTTTTTAAATTAAAATTCGTAGTTTCATGAATGGGAAATGAAACATAACTCAGCATGTCAGAAGGCTACTGATGATGTGTCAGTAGAGACAAGAGACACACCTACTAGAAAACATGCTACAGGCTAAACCACTAACGTCTTAGTTACTGTTCCATTTTCAGTTTTTTTTTTTTTTTTTTAAAGAACATGCGTCGTGTACTTACGTAACATCCTCTATTACTGAGAAAGTAAACCTGATAGCGAAATTCTGATTTCAGATTTGAATTTAACATGGTAAATTACTATAGACCTACAGACTTTTATCCCAGAAATATAACTTTTTTAGAATATTGTAATTATACATCACAAGAACAGTTTTCATATTTTTGTACCTAATTCGAAACGTCCACGTATTTGTCCGTTTGCAAAATATATCTTCAATAATTAAAAACAGGGAAATGTAAGTGAACAATTCTTTCAGATGATTTTAAAATGAAACTTTGGATGTTTTTCCGTTTGGTCTTTTCCCGTTTCGCCTTGTGCCTGTTTTCATTACTTCAGGCTATGATGCTAAGATAGTATATGCTAATTTCATTGTAAGGTGAAACAGGAATTCCCGTTTGCCCTTTCCATTTCGCCTTACACCAGCGAAGGGGATTTTCAAGTTATGATAGGGAAATTTAGTGTCATTTTGGAAAACATTTGTAATGCTAGTAGTATTTACGTTTGAACGAACAGAACAGCGTATAATCAAAGCAAGTATTCAGAATTTTGTGTTATCTGCGTCACTGTTTAAAAAATTGCTCATGTAGCCTTGTATTTGTACCTCACATATGAAGAAGAGAGCAGCGGAAGAACGAACATCAACAATTACTAAGACATATAGGTAAGTATAGGTAAGTATATATAATAGTTGTAATAAGGTATAAGTAATTTTGACACTGAAGCTTCTCTGCATGTTTCTAATATTTACTCTTGCAACTTCTCCAAAAGTTATTTTAGAACTTCAGATGTGGAACTTTTCTTAAATTGCATCCTAGCTAGCACACAAATACATAGTCCATTTTTTTTATTTATAGTGTAACACAATTAACCGGTCGTAGTTAAGCAATATTCCGCCTGTCTTTACTTTCTCGAGGGAAAGTACTTTTTTTTTTTTTTTTTTGCTATTGATGTTTAAAATGAATTTATTTTCTTCTCTCCAGGAAGAAGATTGCTAAGGGAAATTACTGTGGTGAAACTGCATCTGTTGTCCCTATTTTTGGTGCCGTCAAACACTCTCTATATAACGTACGAGCATGAACCGGGCACCACTATCGCAAAGATTGAGTAAATTGAATGTGGAAGGATCGTGGAGCGAAACGCAGGACGGCAAAAACTTTTATTGGGGGATGAAGGCGATGACACCAGTAGAATTCTTGTAAGTTATATTTTAGTAATCAAGAAAATAGTTTTATCATTTCTTACGTTCTTCTTCTTTCTTTTTTTTCTTTTCTTTTCTTTTTTTTCTTTTTTTTTTTTTTTTGAAATCGTGAAAATCTGTGATGACAATAGTAATAGGAGTAAGAATATTAATATTAAAGCATTTTCTTTAGAATGTCTGTGTTATTTATTCTAGTCTTTCTATCTTCAACAGGTTTTCGGCACTATTGGAACTTTGGAAATTATGTGTCAGTGCGACAGGATTGTAATGGATGGGACACTTAAGTCTGTACCTCTCCTTTTTTCCCAAATGTACATCCTGCACGGAAAATATTTCGGCCAGGTATTTGTTCTCCTCTTCTGCATATTTCCCAGTAAAAAGCAAGAGACACATGTAAGATTACTGGAGGTAATCAGGGAAGAAGCTGAGAAATTTGGACTGCGTTTCAAATTGAAAGAAGTTTCTATTGATCTTAAGAAAGTAGCAATCAATGCTATAAATAAAGTATTTCTTGGTTAAAATCACAGGATGTTCCTTCCACTTCTCTCAGTCTGTTTGGAGGAAGGTTCAGCAATTAGAACTTTCTCAATTGTACAAAGAGAACACTGAAGTAAAAAGATGGATTCGACATGCAGCAGCACTGCCTCTGGTACCAACTTCCCATTTAGATGTAGTGTTTGTACGTTTGCAAGAAGATGCGCCTGACGTTCTATGTAAGGAGGAGTTCCATGATTATCTTATAGACACTTGGCTGGATGATGGTGACACGTTATTTTCTCTGTAAGTATGTTTTCTTTCCTACATAAATAGATGGCGTTTAGTGCAAGTTTTTTTTTTTTTTTATAATTAAATAATTAATTAAGCTATCCCGAGCACTCTACAGTATAGCATTTTTTCCATTAACACCTCATGTAAAGTGTAATATAGATTTTCTTTCGACGTGCATGTATTGAAGATTCTACATTCACTGATTTGTAAATTATCAAAAGAACTCATTCTTTTGCTTTGCAAAAGAAATAAATTAGGTTCACCCAAAATTTTGCCATTGACTTTCCAACGTAGATTCTCCTGCAATCCTTTGAATTTTTAATGTGCTAATGATGTATTTTTACCTATTTGCAGTGACTTGCGGAATCACTTTGAAAACGATCAAGAACGAATGACTAACAATGCAGGACAGTGGCACGTCAAATTACGAAGAAAGGCATCAAGGGATCACTTAGACATACATTCTTTCATTGAATCAATGAAAGACAGGCAACGTGAAAATGAAAGATTGCGAGTACTTCTTCAAGTGGGCTATCAGAAAACACTTAGAAAGCTAAAGTAGAGACGGATTGACGACAGGATTCACCGCCTAAAAGATAGACTTAAGAACAGTGAAATTGATGTAATTTCATATACTGATGCTGTTTCATATTATATCCACATAGAAACTTGATATGCTATTTCGGGTGTGATAATAAAATTTATGTTCTTCTAAGATATTTGAGTTTAATTTATCTGGAATAGAAGAGACGTTGCAGTTGAGAATAAGATAAATCCCTCTTTGTTACAGAAACAGAATGAAAATTCCCTTGTATGTTATAAGGTCAAGCAGGAAAAGGCCAAACGGGAATTCCCTTTCCGCCTTGAAATAACATCCTTATCGGTTGTATGGCAAAATGTTTTGAGGGCATAAGGCGAAACGGAAAAAGGCCAAACTGGCATAAATTAGTATACTAAAATATATTATAAAAAAGCGATAGAAAGATTCAGAGAACATAGACATACAAAGTTTGATTTATAATCTGAGTTGGTAGTTTCCTTTTTTTTTTTTTTTTTTTTTTTAACTCTGTAAAGTTTTGTGTTTCCCATCGCTAGATTTGCTATCGGTACGATTTTTCTAACATTGACCCATGTTCTTTTATTTTACCAAAGATAATTTGGGATTTTAGCTTTAGTGAAAATGGCAAAACTGCTCTTGTAGAGCAAACTGTAAAAAAAGCTATGTACCTAAATAGGTACCGTATAATAAATTGAGTTCTTTTCCTTTTTTGACTTGTAAGATATACTATTTGAACGCCTTATTTTTGTAACTATTTTCTCATAATGGTTGTGACATAGTTTAGATGGATCTCATAAATTGAGTGACCTAAATTGTTTATTGCACATCTGATATACAGGGTTGTCAAGGGTGTGAAAACGATAGAATAAATTTACAACACTACCAAAACTATGAAACCGAGGTTTATTAGTGTGATGCATGAGAGAGTGAAAATATTCCACTTTACATGAGAGCCTCTGCGACCATTTTGGAAGGTATCATACTGGATTTTAATTAATTCAGTGAAATGAGAACTTTACGATTCGATACTATTGTTGAAATAAGGTGTGATTTCGTAACGATAGTATGGTAGTTTTCTCTCTGCTTGTTTGCATCCTGAACAAAATTATGATCATAAATTTACAATGACAAGTTTTTGTATCTAGACCTATGTGATCAAAATTTCGTTAACAAAGAATATAGAAAACAATCTTGTTAATGTCTTTAAAAATTAAACTTTATTTCAAAAATAGTAGTGTATCGTAAAGTCTATATTTCACTTAATTAACTCAAATCCAGTATGACTACTTCCAAAATGGCCGTAGAGGCTCTCATGTAATATGGAATATTTGCACTCTGTCCTGCATCACCCAAAAAGCCTCGATTACATATTTTTAGTAGTGTTCTAAATTTATTTAATCGTTGGAAATCCTGTATATTTAGGGAATATGCAACCAGCGATACAAACCACTGTTTCAATTAATGCATGTAAGTGCTTCAGTAGGAGACAAAAAAATGCATAACATTTTGTGATTTCAGCAAAACATTTATCTGCATAATGAATGTTATGCACACAAGTGCATCAATTAAAACAGTTTTCATTATGCATTTAGTTGCATCCTTAAAAATTATGCATCTAAACGTTTTGCTGGAGTCACAAAAGTTATGCATTTTTTTGTGTCAACTAACGCGTCTGTGGTTCTGTGTGTACTTTCTTCATTCCACAATTTCATTTATTTCTTATCATCACCATCTCTTTTAGTCTAGCCGGCATATTTGTGGGATGTAAAACTCAAAGATTTCATTTCATTTTAAACCTATGTTGAGTACATATTTTGATGAATGAGGGAAGAGGAACAAACTTGTCAGGATTTGTCCCGACCTGAACATATTTTTGGCTGATTACTGCACTGTCTAACTGCTTTAGTTCTTTGAAGGTTCCTGAATTGATCGCTGAGTTAACCTTCTTTATTAGTAACTTGGTTTTTGTGTGAGAACTTAAATATGCTATGCAGATGCCTAAACAATGTGGATAGTTTCTGTTATGCATGTGGTGAGTTTTCTTCCAAATCTCAAACAAAGGAGTTCACTCCCTTAGTTCGGAAATATTATCATCTTTAATTCGGTTGCGAGGAGGTACAGAATCAAGAGAAATTTGACCCTACACATTTGTTGTGTGATTCAAGGCTTTCATAGGAAGAGCAAATGGTTCTCGTCATAAATCATTCAAGAGACCATGTTCGCATGATTTGGAGAGAGCCGAAATCTGACAACTATAGGGATCTAGTAAAGGCGTTGCTGGAAGCATAGAAGATGTCGACTGAAAGCATATCAAGATGAACTTCTTCTACTCTCACTCATATTTCTTTATTAAAAATTTGGTAACTGAAGGAACAAACATGATGAGCACTTCTATCACAATAATTCAATCATGGAAAAAGGTACCAAGGACAGTGGAGCTCAAAAATGTTGACAGATTACTGTTGGACCCACCCTAACGAAGTACGATTCTTAGACAAAGTTCTCAATGAAATCACCAACTAATATCTTTCAGGTACATTGAAAAGTCGCTTATTTCTTTAGTGTAAGCGATATGACTATAAAATGTATATGTCACGTAATAGAGAAAACCATTGACATTTTTGAGGTCAGAGTAAAATTTCCTGCGATAATCGGCCAAGAAAGTTTTCAACATCGAGCGATATGAATGAAGCGTAATGTAGCATCCGAACTTCATGACTAGGGCCCAGAAGTTGAGAAAAATTCTCTTATTAATCCAATGTTCTCGGGATTGCTGCCAGAGTGAATGTTGCTGTGCTGAGCTTTCGTTACCATACAGCGTAAAATAGCTCTGAAGATGTTACCGCTGTATGGTAACGAAAGCTCAGCAAAGCAACATACACTCAGGCAGCAACCCCGAGAACATTGGATTAATAGTAGACACCAGCAAAACTCCGAGATCAAAAATCCTCTTTTCTACGAGTGCCCGAAGACGAGGCTTAACATAAAATATGTCCATTTTGGGTCATTGTAGACCAGAAAATAGTGGATTTTATTTGTCATTTTTTCCTTTATCGGCGTTTTTTTTGTTTATTTGTCTTTTTTTAAGCTTTTCATAGGTCTTAACGTCTTTTTTTTAAAATAGTAAATTTACTGGCCATTAACTCGAACCACCACCACCTCTTAAACCTTTTTCCTTTAGTAAAGAAAATTCCAATTCTTCAACGACTGGACTGATAAGATCAGATCTGCAACAATCACAAGTTAATTAAGGAGGCTTAACAATGCTCTCCAGCAAGGGGGAGGGGGGAGTTTCCATATTTTAGTTTGAACTTCAGATGGAAGAAGGACAAACCGTTAACCTACCAGAAGCTTGAATTTCTTGAGCATTATATATATTATTAAATATGTAATTTTAATTAAATTTAGTCTTATTTTTAAGTCCTTTTTTCCAGTTTTTAGGTCCTCTTTTAGATATTTTAAAGGTCTTTTTAGGTAATTTTTAGGTCTTCAACTTCCGAGCCCTATTCACGACATTCCACCTGGAATGAAATAGTTACCTACTTCTCCTACCACGTAACCACGAGGAGTTTAAGAGATTCTTTGTCTGTCACTCATAATCTTCGCTTATTTTTCTTTCAAGTATAAAATGGAAGTACTTGGTAAGTATAAATTAACTTTATCAAGTAGCTGTTGTTCCCCATAATTGAATACAACCGGATCGAATCACACCGTCTAGTTGGTATAGGTATGACTTACCGACTATTTTATCCCGGTTCTACTCTAGTTATTAGAGAGTGCAGAGCGGAAATAAGACTTATATATTTAAAGCATATTAACAAAAATACTGTCATTGAGAAAGAAAACACTTTTCTGGGGGAGGGGACGTAGTTTTCCCTGGTGTTCCCCATGGTGAAATTCCATACCTACTACTTTCAGAGGATATATATATATATATATATATATATATATATATATATATATATATATATATATATATATATATATATATATATATATATATATATATATATATATGTGTGTGTGTGTGTGTGTGTGTGTCCGTTAATGATGTATCTAATTTTAGTCCCATTTTGAGGAACAACTTTGTAGTAATTTCTCAAAATTGCCTCATTATAAGTAAAAAAAAGTTGGATTAATTCATATGTTAAGTTAGAAACGCCTTAAGCCATCTTCAAAACAAGAGAGAGAAAGGGAAAGAGGAAGAGGGGGAAGATTGTATATAATATACCATCCCACGAGATACAAATAACGAAAGGAAACGTTTTGATTTCTAACAAGATGCTATAATAAAAAAAATATTAAAATAATATCAAAGAAAACAATTAAGAATATATATATACATATATTCACATGTATTAGAATTTTTTGAGAGGGGGGTTGTAATTGTATCTGTATAGATTAGTATTATACTATTCTTTTCTGCATTTCTCCTACAGAAATATGTAATTGGTTTCAGTAAAGAAAGATGGAAAGAGAGAGACAGAGAGAGATGATTTTTATAATACAAATTTAGGAAAATAAGGTTCAATTACATTCAAGCTTTGGAAAATGTTTCTTTATTGTTTGTTTGTCCTTTTTTATAGTTATGTTTTACGGATTTTTTTTTAAAAAATCACTCATTTGCTTTAGGGAAAATCTGGTTAATGAGACCCATATGTTTTTGAACACTTTATATATATAAACGTACTGTATATACTTGGAGACAAAAAAAAATTAAGCGTTTTCCCCCTTATGTGCTTTTCTCTGTTGTAATATTTTTATTTTTTCCTTCCATTTTTTCAATAATTTGTCCCCTATTTTTTTCATCCTTCTCTTTTGATTTAACCTCTTTCCTTTGAGTCTCTTTCTTTGTTTTGTATTGTTATGGTTATTTTTCTGTTTCATTGTCCGTGCTAAATGATAAATGAATGGAAGAAAAAATATCCTATAGACCTATAATAGAATTGAAGTCACCCAGCTTGTCTAGTGGCTAGGGTGCGCGCGTCTTTCGTACACGGAATCCTTGGTTCGATTGTGGAGAATCTTGACATTTGATCGAATTCCACCTTACACTGTAGGTGCATGTCTAATAAAGCCTCGGTGCTGGAAATGAGAAGTTAAACTTCAACCAACCATAATTTGAAACCCTTTTAAGATCAACTAAAAATAAGCCTCTTATGTATTATAATTCCTTGCCTTTATAAATGGTCTGAATTCTACTGAAAACGAAAGTGCACAAACTAAGGTTCTCTACGAATAATGTAGCCCACGAGACGAGACATTTTTATGTATCGTCTCGGTTCTTGAATTGAAACACTTTTTTAATTGGAAACAAGATGATTCCCACCCAACCAGGTACATTCTAGGAACGTGCCATTTAAGTTCCATATGTACCGTTTACGTACCTGGTACTTGAAAAATGTACATTTCATATGCATAGCACGTGTCGCTAGGTACGTGCCTTTCGAGGAATTTCTGACACTTGAAAGGTACTTTTACATGCTTCACTGGAATGTGAGGAATGTGAATGACACATACCCCATGTACCATGGCATGGTTGTGCGTAAGTTGCTTCGTATTGCGACTAGGGTTGCCAATTTAGCCACTTTGTGACGAGATCTGGCCATTTTGAGAACGTCGTTAGTCACATAATTTCCAAAGAGCCAATAGTGGCTTTTTAGCCATATGCTTTTCACTTCTATAGCCACTTTCTGAGTTTAGCCACATTGTAATATATTGTGTGTGTCATTTTGCAATTTTCTGACGTTTGATGCGTTCTCTAGGTTGTAACATTCTAAACCCCACTGTCAGAATTGTCCTCATAAAATTAGCATTGATGGTTATATTGTGACGTTACACAGCAGAGAATTAGTTCAAAACCTGTACGTTAAAACTAGACGTTAAATAAAATTTTCGGGAAGACGTAAGTTTAAGTATAAACTAACTCCTTAACGAAAGTCAGCCTGATAATATAGACATCCTTCAGGAAATGTCGCTTTTCAGTGGCAATAAGCTTGAAACCGGTGAAACATCTTTTACTGATTTAGCCTTCCTTTTCCATTATTATTTGGCTATGAAACAAATGCCGGAGACATATACAACCGCTATATACAACAGTGTGGTGTTGGAATGTGTAATGATTAGGATGTGATGTTTTATTTTATTTTTTTG
Organism: Thermobia domestica; assembly: GCF_964235325.1. Lineage (NCBI taxonomy): Eukaryota > Metazoa > Arthropoda > Insecta > Zygentoma > Lepismatidae > Thermobia > Thermobia domestica. The sequence continues at coordinate 23,826,940 of NC_137455.1, forward strand.
AAAGTTCAACACTTCCAATGTACCCGTAAAAATGTACTAAAGAAATAGTGCCCATGTTTTTTAAATATTCAATTAGAACTGGACAATCTACATGAAATTTGCAATCGATCAGTGAAAACGTCATCTTTCTAGAGCCTGTAGTTTCTGAGATCTCATTGTCGAGAAACATATATGTGTATTTTAAAAGAGCTCCAAAGATGGCAGCACAATTCATTTGCATGTATTTCGGAGAAGGCTTACTAAAGGCAAAGGCCTTTGAACAATAATTTAAAAGGATAAACTTTGTGAAAAATATTTATTTCAGTAATTTATTTAAACTACACTCTTTTCAAAATATTTGTCTTTGTTATAAACGTGACATCACAAATAACCGTAAATCAAAGGTTTGAATGCTAAGATTATAGGTTAGAGCTCGGTCGCTCGTAAATCAACGCATCTTTACCTTTTAGCAGAACCCAGCCTCTCTTATAGCAGTTAATCTGTTAGCTAGGACCAGGTGTAGCATACGCACTTGTGAGCATCACAGACATACGCTATTTAGAGGACTGACGAAAGTTGACACTTTCGGAGGGTCGCTTATATTTTTGGAATATTATTATCATCATTATTATCTTTGTCATCACTTTATCATCGCTTCATTATACGGATAGGTTGTGCTGGTCTTTGGACCGATGCACAAGAACCTACCCCCGTACGTGGGGCCACCGGCTCCTGGTTCATCTCCACTAGACCGTGAAACTTTGTCTCGTTCCGGTCGTACCAGGCACCTTTCATGGGGCAGTCAAACCAGTTCGCGAGCAACTAGGCCCAGAGATCGAACTGATTCTGGTGACTCCGCTCATTCAAGCAAACGACCTCGTGACAGATCTCGGTCTCCTGTAGCAACTAACATCGACTCGGCAATGGACACTGCTTCTGGCTCAGGTTCAAATTTCTATGCAGCTAAAGAACCAATCTTTTCTTTTTTGCTCACCGATTTTGACACCAAATATACTCATCCTAAAATGATATTCCTACAAATCAACAAGTATCTACCTAGAGCCAGTATAGAGAATATTGTTAAAACTAGAAATGGCTTTATCATCCGCTCAAAAGACCCGAACTTTGGTATCACACTTCGGAACAAAGCGTCATACGAGATCTTTGGGAAAACGGCTAAATTAACCAAACAAGCTGATCGGAAGACAAAACAACCGCCTCCTCCACGAAAACCACCCATGTTTTCCGTTGTTATCCGTGGAGTAATACCTGAAATCAGCGATGAAGAAGTTCTTGAAGAACTCAAACTAGAAGGCATTGAGGTCAACAAATGCATACGTATTAAAAATAACAATGGTCCTACTTACATGGTACGCGTTTTGTCCCAAGATCAGACAACACTTGACTATTTGTTAGCACATGGAGCTCCTATCTATAAGAAACTCCATAGAGTCGAGCCGTCCAAGACACCAGGACCTTTGCCAATTCGGTGTGAGAAATGCCAAACTTATAACTCACACTTTACTCGCCAGTGCCCAAATCCATCTAAATGTGGCTACTGTGGTGAATCTCACGACACAAAAGCTTGCAAAAATCAGCAGCAACAACCACATTGCTCTACTTGCAAAGAAAACCATCCAACATATAGCTACCGCTGTAAGGGAAAACCACAGGCACAACCGGAACGTCCAGAACTGACAGTGCCAGTACAAAGTTTTGACAAAACCACACCACCCTCACAATCTGTTGCTCAACCTCTCACTGTCGAAGATCTTCTTCGTTATATCACCATAGTACTACAAAATGTTTTTCCTTTCCAACGAGAGCACATTCTCCATATAGCCATATCAACAGCTAAATCTTTGTTCAATCTTAACTTCACTGCCACATATTCAGGATCTTTCGTTCACTTCCATATCGCACCTCTAGAGACAGAAGTCTAAAACCAATATGGCAGTATACATTATGGCCCTTACTTTACTATTCGTTAACATCAGATCATTTCAACAACACAAAGTACTTCTAGAACCTCTTCTGTTAGAAGAAAAAATTGATATCGTAGCTCTCAACGAAACAGCTTTAAAACCAGCGTCTTCTGCACGACTTTCTGGTTACCAACTTCAACGCTACGACTACCACGATGTACGAGCACGCGCTCAAGGAGGGGTGTTGATTGGCTTTTCTCCCAAACGTCCTTATAGACAATACAATCCTACTGTATTTGCGAAACTTCCTGAACATCTCTTATTCTCTATATACTAATCTTCTTTTACTGTTAATGTAGCTACCATATATATACGGCCTGGCCACCCAATACCTTTCACCTTTTTCGATTATATAGCCCATAACTTTAAAAACATAATCATCATGGCTGATATAAATATTCATAGCAGAAGTGCAAGGGAGAAACAACGGTTTATAGACTTTGTTTCAACTACACTACAACTTCACATTCATAATCTCCCTGGTCCTACTCGACCAGCCAGCCAAACAACCCCGGATTAGTGATTACGTCTCTCGCACTTATAAATGACTGCGAGTTGAAGGTTCTTGATACGATTGGAAGCGATCACTGCCCAATCAAACTAACCATAAAGAAGACTCGGCCATCTTTACAAAAGCTAGAACCACAACTTATCCACCGTTATGATAAAGCTGATTGGCCTCTATTTCGCCAGACCGTAAATAACAGTGTTTCCACTTTTCAACCACCAACTTCAGAAACTGCAATGTACAATGTTGTAAACCACATCACAGATGCTTTACATACTGGTGCTCAACAAGCTATTCCTGTGGAGAAAATTTATCCATCTAAGCCAAAATTGCCTCCACAATATCTTTCTCTAATACAAAAATCACGCCAAGAATTTCGAGAATATAAACGAACCGGCAACCAAGAATGTCTCCGTCAACACAGACAATGGCAAAGAACTGTTACAAATTATCTCATAGCATATAAACGTCGCAACTGGATCAGCGCATGTAATAAACTAACCGATGAAGCCTCACCAAACCGATATTGGAAAACCTTTCATAGACTCACAGGAAAAAGCACTAAACTATCGTACCCGCTATTGGACAATGATGTCCCTCTTTTTACCGACCAAAATAAGGCTAACGCATTCGCAACACAATTACAAACGGTCTTTACGCCTGCAATGTCATATATTTCTCATAACCGCGCAGATTTGTGTACTATCCCAGCTCTTCAACCATCACTCTCACACGTCATAGACAACGACCATCCTCTTACAACACCTATCAGTACTCAAGAACTTCAACGCGCACTTCGTAAGAAACGAAACACTGCACCAGGCATCGATCAAGTTTCCTATCGACTCCTAAAAGAAGCTCCACTCACTTTACTTACACTACTTGTCGCTCTCTATAACTTCATTTTGCGCACCGGCTTTTACCCAATGGATTGGAAGGTATCAAAGATTTGCATGTTTCTTAAGCCTCATAAACCAGCGCACGCTGTGTCTTCTTATCGCCCTATACAACTGACAACAGTGTTCAGTAAACTGTTTGAGAAAATTCTTGTCCATAGGCTCCATTTACATATTCAAGAACATAACTTACTGCCCATACACCAAGCAGGTTTTCGACCAGGGTTTTCAATTAACGACCAGTTACTTCGACTGTCTACACTAATAACAAACCAATATAACAAGGCCTTTCCATCTTGCCTTGTATTAATGGACCTTGAAAAGGCTTTTGATAAAGTGTGGCATTATGGGCTTATACAAAAATTACAGAAACTAAACCTCCCTATTTGCTACTTACGATTCATATATTCATTTTTAACTAATCGAATAGGATATGTCTACATAGGATCTGCCATCTCACATCCCATTTTTCCGTATTGTGGCGTTCCACAGGGCTCTGCTCTCAGTCCACTCTTATATATACTGTATGCCTCTGATATACCTAAACCTATGCAAAACGTGTATTTATTTCAATATGCCGATGACACGGCCTTTCTTGCTCTTGGCAAAACTATGCATCAGATTAGCATGAGATTACAATCCACTCTCAGTGAATTTATGCAATGGTGTAAAACCTGGAAACTTACTATCAATAGCGATAAAACACAAGCGTTAGTCTTTTTACCTCCGAAACGCCGCTCCAAGGTTCATCGCAATCCGCGAAACCTCAAAGTCACGCTTAATGAACATTCTCTGCAAACAACATCTACGGCAACATATCTCGGGGTTGTGTTCGACACAAAACTCAACTGGAAGGCTCATCTTGAAAAAATATCACAAAAGGCTAATACACGGCTCAATCTTCTACGTCGGCTAACTGGAACTACTTGGGGATTAAACGCCCCATTGCTACTAAATACATATAAAATGTTCCTTAGGCCTATCTTAACGTTTGGTCACATTGCTTGGTGCAATGCTCCAACAAAGTTCTACGACCGTTTATCGATATTGGAACGCCATGCCATCCGACTTGCATATCGTATAAAGTTACCATATCCGAACTTCCTGACGTATGAACATATCAATTTCCCTCACCTTATTCAACATATTGCCGACCTTCGTTTGAAATACATACTATGCCGCCTATCAGCCTCCCATCCATTACTTCTCGATACTCTACAAGCTGATGCGGAAACTGACGCGCCGTATAAATATTTACATTCAGCGTTAAATATTCTTCTCACGTTATATCTAGAAACCACACATCCTACAGCCGAAGAACACGACATCTTTAATATATATCATATACCCGATCATCTTCCTCATTTGTTTCCATTGTAGCACAATGTCTGATTTCCATATTAACCTTGGGCTGCCCCCTTGTTTCCATCAGTCTCGAGTCGCCCCGAGACAGAAGAACTAACCTGCATTCGTATACCTAACACTGTGTTTGTGACTGTGGCGTGTATGCACTGCATTTCATTTTACATCATCATCTTTATTTCATAAAAGCACTACACAATGTTTCTATACCAAAGTTTTTTTTTTTCCTGTTTATACCTGCACCATTTAGATGTTTGTTGCTTTTTGTATGCACATTTCTCTTTATTCAATTATCTAATATTTTGTTTATTGTCATTTTTCAGCACTGTTTGTTTATAAAACTACTCTTAGACCATCCTACATGATTTAATCCGTCAATGTCGTAAATACTGTGCCAAAGAGAGGGCGTAACCCTCTAATGGCTAGGGTTAGGAGAAAGCAAAAACATTTCTTGTTTTGGAATTACAAATTGATGAATAAAGTACCACCTACCAAATCCCTAACCCTATTACAGTAAAAAAAAAAAAAAAAAAAAAAAACGCTCGTAAATGTTACTGTAGTATTTTAATAGATAGTTAAATTGCCACACAGATGCCGGAGGAGGGCATATATTTTCAGAGTTAGTTGCTTGGCTTTTTTTCAAAGTACAAGCTTCTAAATTCGAACGTAAAAATGAAGCGTTAAGGTTTTAGTATTTAAGTACTCGCACCCCCAGTTGCATAGCACTGCCCTAAGGAACATTACTGACATGCCTAGTACATTCCTGGCACATGCCAATGCCAAGTAAATGTGTCAAGTACATACACGGTACGTGATATACACATAATAGATACATTCCTCGGTATGTGTCATGCACGTACTTTTGGGCGGAAGTAACCTTATTCCTTACATGTGTATTTCACATGATTGCTCTATTCACGTACCTATCATGTACATTCCAATGTACCTCGAGGAACATTCTTTACACATGATCAGTATGTACTTGTGTTGGGTGGGTTCTTATATCGTGTTCGAGACGAGACGTGAGCGTTTCATAAGTCTCGTGAGCCACACTAGTTGACCCATCTTAGATCCCAAACGCTCATCGAGATGAGGTGAAACCTTTACAAAATTTAATAGGAAAACGAGAGGAGGAAATTTTCGTCTCTTGAGTACCAAGAGAAAAGTTGAGATTCTTCGAAGAAAGTGTCTTCAAAAGTGATGTCTCATCTTTAGAGTTCGGATTGATATTCACTAAAAATGTCCAAATATGCTTTTATGCACTAAAAATTGAGAAAATGTTGCATTGTTCCGTGGGAACAGCCTAAACAATGTATACGGAATTTCAACCCTTCACCTTTTTATTTTTAAAAAAAGTCATAATTTTTTTACAAAGTTCCTGAAGTCTTTTTCGGTAAGTCTTTAAATGTTTTCAATAAGATCAAAAATTCCTTGGCGCGCTTTGTGCTCTCGGAATAAAGAATGTTTGTCAGCCCACAGCAGCCTCAGATGGGGATCGGTTATACCCCGTAGCTCATGACAGCCCCAGGAGATGTTTCAAAGGATTGTATCCCGTAGCTCATGACAGCCCCAGGAGATGTTTCAAAGGATTATATCCCGTAGCTCATGACAGTCCCAGGAGATGTTTCAAAGGATTATACCCCGTAGCTCATGACAGCTCCAGGAGTAGATATTAGAGAAAGTCTCCATAGTCCATTGCGGCCTTGGGAGAAGGTTTTGGTAGGTGACCGCTCAGCATTGAACTGATAATTTCCCCGTCCCGTCATCCTCTTTTATAACCATCTAGGGGCAGTCGGCTTTCTTCGTAGTTTTCCGAATCCTCTTAGTTTCTTCCTGGTAGTCTCCTTCCCTCGTCTGCCACTGTTTTGTTTATAATCGAACGTTTGTAATGAAAACATGTAACTTGCAGCACGTCTTGGTATATGAATCCTTACAATATTCACTAAAATATGAAGTGAAGAGATAAACATCTAATAATCTTATTTTGCATCTGATTTAGCGACGCGGTTAGCGTACGCGCCTCTGGCGTGGAAGACATGGGTTCGATTCCCGGTGGGAGCTCATGTGGTTCGGATTCCACGTTAATTAGTAGGTCCACGTCTCATATAACCTCGCTTCTGAACGGGACTTTAAACTCAAAATTAACTCAACTCCACTGATTTAGCAACGTTATGATATCAGCTAATGTAAATGAACATGTTACATAGTTGCTTATGAATGAATTACAGTACAGGAAATTGGTGCATATGTAGAAAAAAAGTAATACATAGAATTGTTCGTATAGAGTAAACGAGAGCAAAAGTCCGCATCCGAAACAAATAAATGTAAAATAATGTATTTCCTACAAACGTAGAAGCATATTTAAAGCCTTGCTGTATATTTTTTAAGCTATTACAAAGCCTCCTATTTCAATATTTAATGAAATACATTACTTTGAGGCATAATGCAAAAATTCGAATTTTTACCCCAGTATTGGGAGTAAATGCCGTATCACAACGTAGGAAATCGACATGTATTTATTGTTATTCAGTTATTTCTATTACAATTTGGATATTGGGACTAGAAACTGATTTGAGATGTTTTTAACATTAAGTGTCATATGAAAAACTCTTACAAAACAAGATAGTTACAGACAACACCATATCTAACAACAAAAATGCTGCAGTGCGACGAACTATTTGACAAATTTTTAACGTCATTGGAACATCTATAAGAATTATAAAGCATTAGGGAAATGGCACACATGAATATTTATTTCTTCTGTGTATAAAAGCTAAGAAAAAAAAAAGATCCCACAAGTAAACACACTTTTAACACTATAATTATTAGAATAAAATTTGTAATGAATAATAAAAAAAAGTAGACTCTGTAGTGTGAATATAGTATACCCCTATAAAGAGTTAAAAATAATTCGACACCATGATCAGTTTCAGCAAAACAGTTTAATTTCCAGATGGAGTAGTACTTTGCAATGAATTCTAAACAAAAAATACACGTAGTATGAAATATTTCTTCTTATTAACAAGAAGTTAGGAAGTTTTCCACTAATTCAAGAACGATACAAATAAGTACGAAAGCACAAAAGTATTTGCAGGAGTCCTCTTTGATACACTGTTCAATCTTCATGCCACCATTGTTTGCATGAGTTGGATTGACAAGGGAACATCTTATATTGATAGTAGTGTTGCCCAATCAAACAATGTGCAATCGATAGAGAAGTGAAGAAAAGTGAGAAATCCAAAGTGTTACGGGCCGACACCCAAAAACACAGGAGATACAGAGGAAAGAAGAATCTAGAGTCATTTGAAGATAGCAATGCAAAAGATACACTGACACAGAAAGAACTTCAAAATGATTAAAGTAGTCAAAATGGTATTTACACAACAGTATAGTAAACAAACATTGTACCCATAGACATGCTCAGTGACATCATATGTAATGCTGTGTTGCCAACTGAGCACAAAATGAAGTTTTGTTAAATGACACGGAACACAAATTATAACACATAGAAAATCTAATTATGATTATATGGTTCACAGGTATGGTTCTACTCATAATTAGATTTTCTATGTGTTATAATTTGTGTTCTGTCATTTAACAAAACTTCATTTTGTGCTCAGTTGGCAACACAGCATTACATATGATGTCACTGAGCATGTCTGTGGGTACAATGTTTGTTTACTATACTATTGTGTAAATACCATTTTGACTACTTTAATCATTTTGAAGTTCTTTCTGTGTCAGTGTATCTTTTGCATTGCTATCTTCAAATGATTCTAGATTCTTCTTTGCTCTGTATCTCCTGTGTTTTTGAGTGTTGGCCCGTAAAACTTTGGATTTCTCACTTTTCTTCACTCCTCAATCGATTGCATATTGTTTGATTGGGCAACACTATTATCAACATAAGATGTTCCCTTGTGAGTCCAGACTTTAGACATATTTGTCGCTACATCCTGGAAATGAATATTCCACTGCAACTGAAATTAAATCTTTTGCGGATGTAAATAACTTCTTCCGTAATGCAGTCTTCTTTAATCCTTCCTTCTTTCCTTCTTCGAAAAATATTCAGCTTGTTCTTATATGGCGTGAATGTAAGAATTTTAGACATTTTGCCTTTGTTTCCTGTTCTCAAACTTTTCTTAAGTTTAGGAAAAGGAATTATGTCTAAAGGTGAAGGAAAAGGGATTATATTGCGGGTGACACTGGTGATCTTACTTTACCTATTGCATGACATGCTAAACTTGACGTGGAAGGTATCTGATAGTTGATGGGTCTAAAATGTTTAAATATCGGCATATGCCGCAGATATATGTAGAAGAGACGGGTTGGAAAACTGACTTAAATTCTTTCTTGATTTGCTCCGTAAATGCGGCATTTTATAATACCCAACAGTGAATATCCATTCTCTCAATCACAATTTCGTCTGATGATCTTTCTTTATTATCAGAAGTACTTGACGTTGAAGATAACGCATGATTATCCATACTTTCCATGACAGTTTTTTATCTTGGTACAGTTACACTACAGTCTTCACTGGAGATCAACTGACAACCGAAATTTACATCTGTCTGCAGAAAAAAAAGCATTCTACCATGTTGTTTTCCGTTGAGCTTGATTCGTTGTAGGAAGCAGCTTCATCAACGATTTCACTAGGAATAAAGATTTTGTCATTGAATATGTACCTGTTTAGTGAAAAAAAAAAATCGCACGATTGCCTTCTCAACAGTGCTATTTTTTGAGACAGCTTCACCAAACAATTTACGGAACTGAAATTGTCTAGTAACTATCTGGTGATTAGTAAGACATCATTAGCAAAGTTTAGTGTACAATATTTTAAAGGGCTTGAACAAATATTTGTCTAATAGTCGCACCTTGTGACTTCCACCTGAGAGCAAATTAAGTAATAGAGAAGTTTGTCCTACAAAATAACACAACATCCAGAGAAATATGATTTGCATGATTGTCTAGAATTAAGACAGAGTGGTTATTTTCAGAAACCTGGATGTGTTTCTGGGAGTGTTTTACTCAAAGGAGAAATAAATTACTGTTAATAAATCCACAATCTGAAATCAGCATTTAATATTCAGGGAGACCGCCATTCATTAGCTCCAGATTTTCTCTTTTTCCTGGAAATATTATTGCAGGCGGGATATATTACTACTTGCACTCATGCATCACATTACAGTTTCAGAGGCGCATCTTTCTTCAGATGTTATTTTCCTCAGAAATTTTTCAGATTTTGTACAAATCACTTTGTGAACGTTGTTTGGATTGTTGGAAAACCAGGTACGCTGAAAATTGAAAATACAACGCAGTTCAGTATTTTATTTTTTCCATGATTTCTACAAGTTTATCGAAAAATCATGTCCACTTCTATCTTATGGAAACCAATAGACTAATTCAACGAACTCTCGTGCTCTAGAGATAAACTATGTCTCTTTATGAATGATCTAGCCCAGTGGTTCTAAAGCGGAGTCCGAGGACTTCTGGGGGTACGCGGGACCTAGCCAGGGGGGGACCGCGATGCCTAAAAATTGAAATGTGTTGTAATAAAATACGAGTATCATTCAATAAATAAAGAGACAAAGTCTATATTTTTAACACTAATCAATTTTTTTTTGTTTTGTTTCAGTGGTGTTAGCTGGCAACCTTGGGATATGCTCTGATCTGCTGTTTCGTAATTTTATGTCAACATAACTTCAAAAATATCAATTCATCATGGCAAGTCCTCTAGAAGATTGCACCTTAGAAGAACAGCGCTCAGTCATTAGGTTTTTAGTCGCAGAAGGTGTAAAACCAAGTGAAATTTTTTCTCGAATGTTGAGACAGTACGGTAACAGTTGTATGAACCGTGCGAATGTGTACAAGTGGGTTGATTGGTTTAAAAGTGGCCGAACAAGTGTAGGCGATGAACCCCGATGTGGACGTCCAGTGGAAGTTTCTGGTTCTTCGTTGGAATCGAGGATTGACGGACTTATTCGTGATAACAGAAGAATTACTGTTGAAATGATAGCTGAGGAAGTTCAAGTAAGTGTTGGAACTGTTCACAATGTCATTAGGAACATTTTCAAGTACAGAAAAACGTGTACCAGATGGGTTCCCAGACAGCTTACTGACGCTCATAAAGAATCAAGGCTTTCCATTTGTCAAGCCTTAACGCAACGAAGTTTGATTGAAGGAGACGCTTTTTTTGAAAGAATAGTGACTTGCGACGAGGCCTGGATCCATCACTACGAACCTGAGACCAAAAGGCAGAGTATGGAGTGGAAACACCATAGCTCTCCAGTTCGCAAAAAATTCAAGGTTCAACCTTCCGCTGGTAAAGTGCTGCTGACCATCTTTTGGGACTCACAGGGTCCAATCTATTGCGATTTCCTTGAAGATCAGCGAACTATCAATAGCCTATACTATTCTGAGATGCTAGAACACAAAGTTAAACCAGCTATCAGGAGCAAACGCCGTGGACTCTTGTCAAAAGGAGTCATTCTTCAGCACGATAACGCCCGCCCCCATACAGCCCAGCTGACCCGAGATAAGCTTCAAGAATTGGGTTGGGAGATCGTACCTCATCCTGCCTACAGCCCAGACCTCGCCCCATCTGATTTTTACCTGTTTGGACCACTCAAAGACGCCCTACGTGGAAAATGATTTGTTAACAATGAGGAAGTTAAGGCAGCGGTGCAAAGGTGGCTTCGGGGTAAATCGAAAGATTTCTTCGCCAAGGGAATTAGGAAGCTGCAAGAAAGATGGGACAAATGCATAACTGTAAAGGGTGATTATATTGAAAAATAGCCTTAGTTTTGAAATATTGAAATAAATCTTTATTGAGCTATAGCAATGTCTCTTTACTTATTGAATGCCCCTTTACTTATTGAATGCATTTATACCTGTTATGCAAGAAGTATTTTTAGGATTAACAAATTACAGCTGTGGGCAGTACGAGTACAAAAGAGTAACTATTAATCATTTCCAGTGCTCGAGGATTTCATTGATTCTTCAGGTGAAAAACTCTACTGAAATGCACAAAACACCTTTAGAACACTTGAAAGCATTACCTACTAGTTTTCCAGAATATTTCCCTGTCCCACAACCTGGTAATGGTTGGATTGAAATCCTTTCACTAATGTAGAAATCCATGACATACGAAGTATGAATCTCTCTAACAAAGAACAAGAATAGCCGTTGGAACTATCCTGCGATACTTCATGGAAAAACGCTTTCAAATAAAATGAACTTTGTAGCTTTTGGTTGCATGTGCACTGTGAGTAGGAAGAATTGTCTAAAAAGTCATTTTAATATTTGATGACTTTCCTTATCACTTACTTATGTGAGCAGACCTTTCCTGCTCTTTGCAGTATTAAAACCCTAAAGCAAAATCGTCTTAATGTGGAATCGGCCCTAACATGAATGGTGACAAAAATTATTCCAGATTTTAATACAATTATGAAAAAATACTAAGAATTTCATTCCTCAGATTAGTGACCTCACATTTGAGAACATTGTTTATCAAATGAATTTCCTTTAAAAAATACATTAATTCTCAATCTTGAAAGTTACCGTATTTTCAATTGAAATTTCGTTCACTACGAAACAATTATGTATCTTTAGAATAAATTACTTATTGCATTACTTTTCTTGATCTTTTTCTTGTCAATGGTAATTCTAATTAGTACTGGTATATTTTTTTAAATACCATGTAAAATTTCAGATAGCATTGCAAGGCAGTTCGCAGATCAATTTCCGAATGAACATGAGGGCCGCGTTATCGGAAGCTTGAGAACGATTGATCTAGCCTAATCAACACAGGCTAATACTTTTTATCCCCTGCGGCTTTTGCTTCCCGACGATCTATGTATGTTAATATAACGACTGAACACAAACTAACACGCATAATCACTGAACTTTCGATACTTTCTGTAGAAAATGTCTTGGCCTGCCATTTAACATATTTCTGAACAAAAGACAGTGTTTCAGTTTCACAAGTTGACAGAGGGCAATGTTTTAGCGCTTTTGCTGCTGGTGTTATAAGAAAAAAATGTCAATTTAGTGCATTCTTAACCCTTTAACTGTCATGAGGCATCAACGCTATTTTCATAAATTTGTGCCGCGTGGCACTTACAGATGCCTCAAACGTTTTTTTTTTGTTTGTTTTGTTTTTGTTTTCGGAGATTATACACATGCAGTACGAAGAATCGGTCCAAATAATGAGAAAAATCATAATTACGTTTTGCCCCAGGGATATAGTTTTTGCTAATACATTGTGGCAGTTAAAAGGTTAAAAAAAGGTGTACCAGGTAATAGTAAAAATAGGCATGCGAAATATATGACAAATATATCTTTTAACTTTTAATTTCAATATGAATACAATACTATTTATTGCCATTGTTGGATGGAATTGCTATAAGTCTACAATATTCCGAGCTGGACTCTGAGTACGTCCGTTTGCATGTATACGGACAGAAGTATACTTACCTAATATTTTTGTACTTCATCGTGTATTAATCTAAATTTACTGAAAAACAATCCTTTATGGAGTTCGATATACGCTATAATTTTGAAAACGGTTCGGTATACCTAGTAAATATTCTAGGACTACATCAGTGCCCGAGTTCTACTTGAACTTCGGATTGAAAGTGGTTATGATAAAATGTCATTTGCTGAGAAGCCGAGAAAGTCTATATTCATTATTCCTTGAAGCAATTGATTTGCGTCTTATACAAATTTTGGACATCTCCTCTTTCTTCAACATTTGACTGCATTTCACGCATACTTCTTCAATTTTTGCTGGAAGCATTTGCGTTATTACTAACTGTAACAGTTGTATTGCAGTAGAGAGTTCTAAGCCGTTTTTTTTTAATTGCATTGCTCGCTTCAAAATGTAATTCTTTGATAAAAATCAATTGATTTCTGATACTACTGACATTAAAGGAAACCATTGCCTTTGTAAGAATCCATACATACCCAGAAGCAAGGGTGCCCATGTTGTGGTTTCCAAGGGCGGGGCAAGTATAAGCGACATTTCAAATATAGTTTCAAATTTTGATGTAACTATTCTAAAAATTCTTTTGGGTTTTCGATATTCCGAAGTACAATTTCCTTTAGGGGGGCGAGCGCCCCACCTTGCCCCCCATGGGCCCCCTTGCCCAGAAGATTGGTGATTGGTGAGGGATGTCTCTGCCATACATAATTTGTTACGTCTTCTTCATGACGCAAAAACCCAATACAACAGCTGGAAACAATTAAATTCAACATTTTTTGTAAAACAATTCCACTACGAGAAACACAATATTGAATATTTTTGCAGCAGAACGAAATGACATCACACATCAACACAATAGAAATTCAGTCCTTTTTCGGTGACAGCGTTATTTCGACAAAACTGTCAACCGCACTCACAAGGCCTGACTCTACCCGATTACAATCTATGAGGATATTTGAAAAAGATAAAAACACGAGGAACAGGACTTGAGAGAAAACATCGTCTGTGATAGTGTAGAAGGAACAATCATAAACATAAAAGTTCACTAAAACAAATTTGCAAAAATTAACCATTTTCACTAGTGCGGAGTGGCGTAAGATTGAAGGGGTGTAACTAACCTTTTATTCTGGTTTCCGTTAAAGGCAACCCTCGAAAAATACAAAAGATTACAAATTCATCTTCTCTTTGTACTTACACAATGAAACAACAAATTCACTTTTGTTTGGACTAGTAGGCTGTTAAAATTGTTTCGAACAATTTTCAAATATTCGTTAAAACAATAATTATTCGAATATTTTCTTCTGTTATTCGAATTCTAGAATATTTGAACACGTATTTTTCAATTTTCGAAGCATTGTTCGAAAAATAAATTTTGTTCGAATATTCGAATAACGTACATTCAGAAGATCAACTATTCGAATTTTAATAGCGCTACTTTGAACTGTTAGCTAAAGTACTTTGCTCTACTCTCCTGAAGTAATTAAAATAATAAATTCCGTTATTTCTGGTGTTTATTCGCGGTTTCCTCTTTTTAACTAATTTTATAGCGCTTTTCTCGATATCATACTTTCTTAATTTTGTACTCACTATAACTATGTATTTATAACCAATAATTGTATTGTTTATTATAATAAATTCTGTGATCTTTCTGAGGCAATCAACGATGGATCTTGGATGGCAAGCTCTTTGAGAGTTCGGTTGCTAGAGATCTTTTTAAGAACTACTTAAGATATCCATGGAAGAACATTATGCTGTATGCTATATGGTTGGGAAACATGGTCGCTTCTCTGAGAGAAGAACGCAGACTGAAAGGATTTGAAAATAAAATCCAGAGACGAATATTCGGACCCAAGATGAAAGGAAATGAAGAATAAAGGAAATTTCATAACGATGGGTCATCATTTGTTAGTCATCAAGTCTTAGAAGACTCAGGTAGGCAGGTCATGTAGCCAGAAATGAAAAAAAGTAGAAACCCTTTCAAAGTTTTAACTGGAAATCTAATCGACAAAAAGACCATTAGGAAAACCTAGACGCAAATAGGGGGACGTTATTAAGATGGATCTCGTAGAAATAGGAATACATAGTAGAAACTGGATCCAGTTGGCTAAAGACAGAAGTTAGTGGAGAGCTTTTGTAAACCCATCATTGAACTTGCGGGGTTCCATAGGCGATAGAGTTAGAACATTTTGCGGCCGCCGTACTGCTAAGTGGAATGAAGTTTTGTACTGTATTATCATCTTATGCAGGCCTTTACTTTCTGATTTACATTGGCTCTTTTAGCTTTCGATTTTTGATTACAGATTTTTGTTGTCTCTCATTTCCAGTATGAGATTAGTAATGTTCGCCTCGAACTTCCATAAAGTAATCATGTTTTCTCCCCTTTTCCTCTTGAAAGTCTCCGTGACAGAGGTACCAAAAGAATTGAAGCCGTGATTTCCGTAACCGCGCACAAGTCCAGCTGAAGAGATATTGAGAAACTCAATAAAAAGTGAATATTTGTTGGAAATGTGAACCTGGAAATCAGACTTTTTCATACTTACGCTTTACTGAATAATAAATGTCAATAAGTATGAAAAAAAAATCTGATTTCCAAGTTCACATTTCCAACAAATATTCAATTTTTATTGAGTTTCTTAATGTCTCATCAGCTGGTCTTGTGTGGTTATGGAAGTGACGGTTTCAATTATGTCGCGATAGCAAAAGAATTTGCTATTTGTTTATCTTCCATCAAATCATTTGGCTACAACTGTAAAGGATGAAAATAGATGAATAGTTGATAGATAATAGAGTTGATAGAGGAATTCTTCCAAAATAAAGGTCGAATTAGTCATACATAGGGATGCGCCCGAGACGAGTCGAGACAGAATTTTCCTGACAAAATTCGAGTCGAGACACAGCTCTTCCAATAGAGAAAAATACATTTTTCGAGTCGATACATCACTTTTACAGCACATTTTCGAGACGAGACAGCCTCAAATCTTGTATCGTGCGCATCCCTAGTCATACACGAATACACTTTTGTTTTCTTTATTTGGAACAAAATCTTTGAAATCTTTCAGTTTAACGTCCCACGATTATTATGGCTATTAGGCTAAAGAAGACACCTGATTAAGGCAGAAGTATTGGTGGAATAAAAATTTGGTAGGAAACGGAAGTACCACGATAAAAACCCATGGATTTATTTAGGACAGTCGACAAAATTACTACAGTGGAAGTAAAGAGTATACGTATTCAATTTTCAGCATGTGACTCACCTATCTTCTCGTTCTTTCGTAAATGTAAGGCGAATATACGTTGGGTTATGAAAATATTAGGTGGGTATAAGCCATAAACTCCCATATATGCCCCAATACATATCTGCTTTTACCAACTACATTATTAATATAGTACATAAAGATAAGTAAGTGTTGCTGAATTAATGTAGCATTAAAGTATTAATACTCTAATATAGAGAATAATGGAAACATCTATATATTATCCATTAATTATTCAATTTAATAATTAATATATTGTAATTAATTTGTAAATTAATTAATTAGAATATATTAAATTATTGAGTAGATTAATGTAATACAAAGCAAATATTAGGATTACACATAGCACACTGAGAGGCGGTGCTTAGGTGGAATTACAAGACTAATAGTGGATGGGCTAGTAGTAGAGGTGGGTGGGGGAAGATATAGAGCTTTACAGCATCATTTCGGCGGGTCCTTTAATCTGTCAGAAACAGGAACATGTGAAGAAGGTATTCGTCCTGGGAACAAAGAGCGTTAATACTGTATAATGAAAACATTTTCTGCTACTGATCAGTTCAAAGAGTTGCAAGTTCCTTCAGCAGTAGATTCAAATGTATGGGCTCAGAATCCTTCGTATGTTTCTAGCATTAAGTTACAGCACATGAAAGCGAAGTGTGTTTAGGTTGAATAGTTCGATTGTAGTTTTTTTTCTCTTTTCTTCAATTTATTCAATGTAACGAATAGAATACGTATTAATTTTGTTGCAATACTAGTTGAACCGAGTTCCTTCTGTGTTCCAGCTTTTCCTCTTCAAAGAGCAAGGAGAAAATCCCTCTCCCAGAAACAGTGATGAGAAATCCATTACAGAAAGGGACTTTTTTATGACTTTGTTACATGGTATTGCTTTTGTTAACTAAAACACATGATCTAATGTGATACCTACTACTACTCATTGAATCTATATATATGTATGTGTATGTTCGAAAGAGTATGTGTGTCTTGTTTCTTTTGTTTTCCTCCTTGTTCATTTTTTGGTGATACCTTCACGAGTCACACAGCGTATAATCCCGACCAGAACACATTTGCAACTGAAAGGTAAACTGGGCAACTTTTCCCCCCTACTTTCTTTTTTCCTCTGAAAGGTGCAAAGGGGAAACTAATAAGAGAAAGCAAAAGGAGAAACGGGGATAAGAGGAGGAGATGTTACTAATACAAAAGCTTTGATTTGAAATGATGTAGGTGCTGTGTTAAAATAGAGTATGTTATTATCATCAGCAATTTCCGTCCTCCATTTACCATCATGGTAATAGAAAATTTTGCTTCCCCTTTTGCTCGTCGACAAATCTAGGAAAAAGTCTTTGAAGTTGTAGAAATGAATCACATGCATCAACAAATATATCTGAAGATACAAAACAGTGCATATTAAGTACACCTGTACATACGAAAGTAAGGAGAAACATCCCAATGCAATTAAGGATTCATTGAGAACCTTGGTTAAAAAAAATAGTTGGTTTCAAAATACCTACCTAAGCAGTTTTTAATAAAGCACATCTTTCAATGTATTCAGAGCCAGGTTTAGATTTTATGAAACCCCAAGCTATTAAACATAATGGAATCTTTTAAACGCCCAGCTGTTCTTTGTGGCTGACAAACTGTTTGCTATGTTTTGTGTTGAATATACACTTGACTCTCGCTAATCCGGCACTCAGTAGTCCGGCCTCTCAGTAATCCGGCACACATCCAACCAAAAATACGTGCACAATGAATTATCGTGCGCATGCGCAACAATGCTTAGTTAAACAATGCTTTATATACTGTACTTATTCGAAATTGTAGCATTCTTTACAGTTCGGTTGCGTGATAAAGCATGCCACCGTCGCGTATACCATCATTGCAACAGTTAAAAAATTAGGGACATGTTTGATAGTGAGTGATAATACTCAAGGACTAAGTTTTCTTTGAAAATTAATGTATATTTGGATTTAATAAAGTATATCCTCTATGTTTTAAAATTATATCCTTCGATTTAATGAACTACAGCACACTATATTCCCTATGTTTTCAAATTAAATAAAAAAAACAAGATAAATAAATAAATCAAATAAATGTCAGACACTCAATAATCCGGCACTTCCGCTAACCCGGAACCCATATGTGCCAGGAATGGCCGGATTAGTGAGAGTCTAGTGTACAAGGTGTGATCGAAAAGTACGGTTAATGAAGTTGCACAGCGCCACCTATCAGCGTTGTATCCATTTCCACTAGTAAGTCCGGTAGCTTAAACCTTTGGTACAGTCGGTGTCGAGTTGGAACGAGTTGTGACATGTTAGTTGGCTTCTAAAGCCAGAAGAGTGAGGACGTGTTAAGAGTGTCTGTCGCGTGCCAATATTAAGTTTTGTTCTAAACTGAAAAAAAAAAAAAGTGCCGAAAAAGCTCATGAAATGTCAAAATCAGTGTATGGTAATGAAGCAGTGGTATTGATGACTGTTTACAAGTGGTTTGAGCGATTCAAAAGGGCAAGGAGTCGGTTAAAAACGAGCAACGATCGCTACGTCCTTCGACATCAAAAACAGATTGAAAATTTGCAATAAGTGCCACAAATGATTTGTTCAAACGGGCGAACGACCATTCGAGAGCTTTACGAAGAACTAAATATCCCGTATGGGTCCATGAAGAGCATTTTACTCGCTGATTAAATAGGCAAATGTCTTCTTTCTCCACCACAAAAACGCGCCGTGCCACACCTTGCTTTTAATTTTTGCGAGTTTTTGGCCGAAAACATATTCCTGTCCGTCCACATTTGCTGTGCTCTCCAAATATAGCACTTCTGGCTCTTCCCCAAAATTAAAACTGTGCTTAAAGGAAAATGTTTTGACACCATTCCTGATGTTGAGAGGGTCACGACAGACTACCTGAACGCCCTTCAAAAGGAAGCCTACCAGAAATGCTTCCAGGCATGGATTCAACGTTGACATAAGAGCATTGCTAGCCAAGGACAGTACTTTGAAGGAGATTAAATCAAATTCCATGTAAGTTTATTAATTTGTTTCTAATAAAATTACTTACCGTATTTTTTTAAAAACCACATCTTGTATGTTATATGATAATATGGGCTAATAGGTAGCTAAAACCATTTTTTTTTTTTTTTTTGATCAGGTTAGCAGGACGGCTCCAATGACTTACATCATAAAATTTTACACAACACAAAACACTGTTGTTCTATGTATGTTTTATTTTATTTATTTATTTTTGTCTTATATTTTGCATATGGACCCCCAAGAGAGTGGGGCTCCCAGCTAGACCTATAGTTTGTTTAGCTTACACATAAATCCAGCACTGGATTAATATAATGCGTGTTAACATGTAAAAGGCATTGTGTAATATTTCAATAGATCGATTTTCAAGTATCAAAATATTGTTATATCGATGTTAGCAACATTTTCAATAGTACGATGTTTACGAAATTTCGATATTTATGATGTATCAATATTATTCAATGTTTCAAATATACCGTCAAACGGTGTGAATTCGTCCGGATTTGACATATTCTAATGTATCGTGGAAAATCTGTCGTGATTAACAGCACCAAAATCATATCCTTTACCTGCTGGTCTAGTTGCTAGCGTATGTGCCTTTGATGCATGGGTTTCCGAGTTCGATTTATCGATCGCAAAATGTTTAAAACATGTATGTACATATTATGGTGGTTCGAATGCCACTTTAAGCTAGGTCGACGTCTTGTATAGCCACGGGACTGAACGGAATGCTTAAGGGTCTTCACTACAGGGAAATTAAACTACCGCTAATTTTAGAGTTTTTCTGTAATATCTTCAAAACAAATAAAAAAAATATTCTAAAAGAAGAAACGTAGTAAACTAGACAATATGATTTTGCATGTGATACCGTTATCATAACTCATTTATTTGCTTTCGAGTTGCAACTGTAGATAGATTTAGCATTTTTGCGGGCTCTGTAAATAGCGGCATAACAAAAGCAGATAGGGGAATTGTGGTAAAGGTATCACATGCAAAATCGTATTGTCTAGTTCACTACGTTTCTGCTTTTCGAATATTTTTATTTGTTTTGAAGATATTACAGTATAACCGCTACCAGGTTATAGAAGAATTTTTGTGGACACACTGTATATTTCGTGAAGACAGTGATTATTATTTTCGATTTATACTTTATTCTGCAACGCATATAAGTTCTTTCTTTGGTGGGAATTGCTTCTTTCCCACACAATTGGACAAAGAAGTCTTTCATCGTTTTCTCATATATATATTTAAAACATTGCTTTTGCTGAGAACATTTCAGTTAGCGACTAACCATTTCAGTGTTTCTCCCTGACTTATTATATGCACAGTATATATTCTGCAGTTATTTGGAACTGAATTAAGTGCTTTCTTTAATCACTTATGGAAACATTACAATAGATTAGAGAAATACGGGCTGACCAGATATCCCAGTAGCCAAAGTGGCACCAGCCTCACAGTTTTTGCAGCTCGTTATCTGTACTTTCTCACGCCAGTGTTACCGCCGTGTCTAGTACATTATGGGCAGTTGACTAAAATTTAACATAAATTGTTTTCTATATTCTGTTTGTATGTGCATACAGGTGAGTTAACTGAGTGATTTTTGAAATGAACTGCCAACACTTTTCCGTTGACCATTGCAACCCGTAGCTTGAGCTTGGATGCTCGAGGAGTTCGACTCCGGTGTTGTACGCAGCCACCACGCACGTTGCGTGGGTTACGTTTTGTGAAGGGGCACAAGCTATTTAGCCGGTGAAGGACGATTTCTTACGGCTAGCCCCAACTATAGCACGGCCAACAAGAGATGGTCTCTGACGTTTCTTACCACATGCGGTAGGACATTGCAGTCCCTACTTTGATACCAGTGTTACCAACCACGATCACTCTGTCTTATACCATTAATTAAATTGCCACTACAGTTGCACCGAAGAAAACCTTGACAAGCGAGTAGTGGCAATGTCACTGCAAGCTGTCAGAGACGTTCTCTTACTGGACGCACTATAGTGAAATCCCAGGTCCGCAGACCTTGTGCGTTTAAAAAGTTATATACGCGCCCTCCAATATCAGTATTCCACTGTGGAGATCTTCTTTTCGTTTATTTGCTGAAGATTCACCTTTACGCTGCAGGACTGTTCAGCGTAACAACTGGATTCATCGTGGCACGATCCAGACAACTTCTCCCCAGTGCTAATCCCCCAAGTGTGTCAAGGGTATGAGAGAAGAATTTGTAGTGATATCTGAATCGTAATCATATATATATAAAGGGCTATATTGCCCGAAAAGAACAAAGCGTGATTTCAGCGACTAAAATTGTTATACATCCTCAGTGTTCAGTGTTGTGTCCATTCCTCTTCGTTATTGTTTTTAAATAGTGTTCTAATAAATAAGTATAGTGTTATTTAATCTAGTGTGTTTTCGTTGTTTGTATGAGTGATGTTTGTGGGCGTTATGGTCTGGATGACCATCTGATCGTCCGTGAGATTTTCGAGACGAGACACCCGAACCTCTCGGCGCCTAATGCTCATCTCATTATTGAGACCGACGAGCTTTTTGGAAACAGTTTGTAACCTTTCTTGGAGAGGTCCTTCATCGTCCTGTCCAGGTAAGTTAAAGTATCAGGAGTATACTTATTGGTAGTACCACGAGCCACGGACAGCGAACAGAATACGGAGTGGTTACAAATAAATGTTCGCTCGAACAGTGACCCGAACTGAGGCGATTACAAATAAATTCCGCCCGAACAGTGACTCGAACTGAAGCTGGTTACAAATAAATTCCGCCCGAACAGCGACACGAACTACAGTTGGTTACAAATAAATTTCCGCCCGAACAGCGACTCGAACTGAGAGCGGTTACAAATAAATGGAAGCCCGAACAGTGACCCGACACCCGGGCGGTTACAAATAAATGGCGCCCAAACAGGGACCCGAATCGAGACCGTTGGTACTTGAATATTTATAAGATAAATATTTTAATATATCACTTCTTTTTCAGCTTAGAACCAGTAATCTGAAAAGAAAAAATCTCTTTCAGGTGATTTTAATCATATTCTGTAGTGATAATATATTTTACGGTACGTTTTAAGTTTATTCTTGTTCAAGATGCCATACACACAAGAAGAACTAGCTTTATTTAATGAGAAACTAGATTTACTCTTACATAAAATGGGTTTAACTAATGAGGATATTAACAAATTAGTAGAAGGGCGAAAGAACCATAATCAGTTGATAGAAGTTAGGAATGAAAATAAAGAGAATTTTGTCGAGCCTAATAATGAATCAGGTCAGAGTTTAGACACTGTACCGAAAGAATGTTGTGAAAACGACCAGGAAATAGTAAATGCCGAAAACAAAACACCGGAATGCGAACCCCAGTTACAGTCAGATGTTCCTACTGGATACGAGACACCGGAATTTGAGCCTCAGTTAGTAAGTGAAATTCCTAGTGTAAATAAAATATTGGAATTGGAACCTGAGCTAGAAACTAACACTCCTAATGAAAAGGAAACGCAGGAATCTGAACTCCATCCAGAGACAGGTAGTCCAAACCAACCTCGTAAGAAATCTGACAATGATTTTATTCATTCAGAATCTAGTGAAAATTACGAACATATGATTATAGACGACAGAAGTCGTAAGCGCACAACAACAGCTGTGACAAACCACAGAGTAAAAAAGCACAAACGAGGTTACAGTTATAGCAATAGGCAAAGATACGCAGACCGGAGCGTAAACAATACGAAATTTAAAGGGAATCAGAACCAAGACCGCACTCGAAAAGGCAGTAACAGAAACAGAAGGAGTCGTAAATCACGGCCACGTAACCTGAGTTATCACAAGCGAGACAGGAACCGCAACTTGTGTGATAACATCAAGAATAGGTTTGTACATAGAGGTAACCTCTGTAGGAATAGACGAACAAACCGTAATTATCAAAGTAAGAATAGTAATCATAGGTAGGGATGCACGCGAGACGCGAGAAGTCTCGTCTCGTCTCGCGTCTCGTCTCGCATTTGCGAGACGAGACACGAGACGAGACTGAAAATTTTATGCGAGACGCGAGACGAGATTAAACCATGCGAGACGAGACGCGAGACGATACTCAGTTAAGTCTCGCACGAGAAGTCTCGCGAGACTTCTCGCAGTCTCGCAACATTTATGAATTACATGTAATTATATATTTAGTGATTTTACATTTATTGAATATTCTAAGTTGAGCGTTAATGCCTCCAGGAACAAAAAAGTGATTGGGGCAATAGACATTTTATGAGATTTATTAGTATTCAAGGTTGATTTTCAGAATTAAAGCCTTCTTTAGTTTCAAAACATCATTAAAAAAGAAAAGCTTTGTAAATTGGAAATTTATTACAACATGGATTTAGGACTTTATTTTGTGACACAAACACATACACGCGGGCGCGCACGAATACATGAACTTCTGTTTTTTGGTCTGAAAAGCGAATAAGACTCCCTATTGCTGCAAACTGTGATATTTCTGTTGTTTCTGTCTTTTTCACATTACTACTAGCGATTTATGTTGGGGGATGGCGGGGAAGTCCCCTCTCGTCAAAGTTTATCGCGGGTCCGGCTCGCAGAAATAACATGATATTTTTACATGGAATAAGTATTTTCTTTCTATATATTTATCAAAAATATCCCCCTCTAGTTCGGAAGTTTAATTCAAACACTGGTTTGGTAGGATGGTCCTATAGGTTTGATGCGAGATGGTAGGAATGGCCCTATATCTGTCAGTAATTTTATTTTTTAGATCTGGCAACAGTATATAAGTTGAAAGCGAAAGTTGATAAAATGCGATAATGCAACATTGGTACAAGCGCGAACGAACCAAAAGAATTGGGTCGTATTGTGTTGTGAGGAGTTCTTTTGTAGTCTACAAGCTCTTTTGGTGGTATAAAAACATCTTTATAATGGAAAATCACCCTTCAAGGAAACGACCAAACGTGTAAGTGTTGATAGTGGCGACGATATTTTACAAGAGTCAAATATTGCTGGAGACCTCTAAGCTGGAAAACAATGTTGGATCCAGCAACAATTTATGCTGGTTTTGCTGTAAATTTTGCTATTAACCCTTTGGGGATCCCATGGTACAATCTGTACCATACGGGGTGTTTCATGGTACATTGCGTTATAACTCTCCTATTTGAGCTTTTTGGTCCGGGTTTTTTTTTCAAGTCCAGAGGCATTGTAGAAGACCTTACGTATGGTTTCACATCTTCCTGCGTCGAGACATAGGAGGTGATGACGTCATAATTCTAAAATATATATTTTCTTTTAATATTGCGGGGCCGGTCTATGTTCATTATTTTTTGGCGGGCTTATTTTTACACGTAGAAGATTGACATTTTGCACAAACATTCCGAGTAATATTTACCAGATTTTTTTTAGATTTCTGCGTTAAAACAGGGGGGGGGGTCCAGAGGATCAAAAAGTTGAGAAAAGGGATATTTTTACCCCAAAATCCCGTTTTTCCTCATTTTCCCGCCTTAAATACATGATGGAGACAAGTGAGTGGCCGCCTATTCTGAAGAGAATGATGTGCGACACATGACCCTAGGGTAATTAGGGAATTGTCAGGGAATTTTTATGAAAATATACTTCTGTATAGGGGAATTTTGGACATTTTCGGTATTATTTTGTGCGGGCTTATTTTTGCACCTAGAAGATTGATATTGTGCACAAACATTCAGTCCACCGAGGAGTATTTACGAGATTTTTTCGTACTTCTGTGTTAAAACATGGGCGTACAAAGGGGCTAAACGTTGAAAAAGGGAAATTTTTACCAAAAAATCCCTTTCACGGGATTTTCTCGCCTTAGATACATGATGGAGACAAGTGAATGGTACCGCCTGAAAGGCAGTTCTATTCTGAAGAGAATGATGTGCAAACCATGATCCTAGGGTAATTAGGGATGTCTCAGGGAAGTTTAACAATTTCCCTCTGTATACGGGAATATGGGACATTGTCGGTATATATAATTTTTTTTGGCAGGGGGCGCGGTGGCTCAGTGGTAGAGCTTTCACCTCCGGTGCTTGGGGTCGCTGGTTCGATCCCAGCTCGCGCCGTGTGGACTTTGTGGTGGACAAACACCGTGCTCGTGGGTTTTCTCGGAGTTCTTCCGTTTCCTCCCACTTTCTTCATTCCACCATTTCACTCATCTCTCATAATCACCGTCTCCTTTAGTCTAACCGGCATAACCGTGGGACGTAAAATTTAAAGATTTCATTTTCATTTTTTTTGCGGGCTTACTTTTGCACCTGGAAAATTGGAATTGTGCATAAACATTCAGCCCACCTAGTAGTATTTATCAGATTTTTTCAGATCTCTGCGTTAAAACATGGGGGTCCAGAGGGGCTAAAAGTTGAAAAAAGGATATTTATACCCAAAAAATCCCTTTTTTCGGGATTTTCTCGCCTTAGATACATGATGGAGACATGTGAGTCATACCGCCTGAAAGGCAGTTCTAAGCTGAAGAGAATGATGGGCGAAACATGACCCTAGGGTAATTACGGATGTCTCAGGAAATTTTTTTCCTGAGATCATGGTGTTTTACGGTAATTTGGGGCGTGGTGGGAATTCCTGATAAAATTTCTTCCGCCCTTACTATTCAAGATAGAAATTTGAAATTTGGCACACACATATAGTATACCAAGTACTATTTATCAGATTTTTTTTAGATGGGTACGTTCACACAGGGCCGCTCCAGAGGGGCCCAAAGTTCGAGAAAAAAATTCTCTCCGTAATTTTCCCTTTGACATCATTTTTCCCGCTCCTGGTATACGGTATGAGCATGTAAGTGGTACCATTTGAAAGCCAGCTTCATTCTGAAGAGAATGAGATATGAACCATGATCCTAGGATAAATAGTGACGATGCAGTAGCTGCTTGACTGAAAGTCTAAAAAATAGCCCAAGAAGCCAGGTACCGGAAAGGGTTAATTTGACTAAAATTAATGGTCCAGGAATCAAATTCCAGCACAACTTTTCTTTTAATTTGGAGCGGAGGTTACACAAGTTCGGATACCATGTTGAACTTTAGGTTCCGTCTCCTTAGGATGTTATGAACATTCATCCCATGGAAAGCAATGGCAAACCACCAAGGATTCAGCTTGCCAAGGGACTTTTAGGTCAAATACCTGCCTTCGGACAGAATATCACATCATCATTCATTAACAGCCATAGAATAACACATTGCAAAATTTTGACCAGAATATGTGCGAGACTGCGAGACCATGCGAGAAAGTCTCGCGCGAGACGCGGGACGAGACTCAAAATTTTATGCGAGACGCGAGACGAGACTTTACATTTGCGAGACGAGACGAGACGCGAGACGAGACCAACATTTGAGGCTGCGAGACGAGACGAGACTTTCCATTTCTCGTCTCGTCTCGTCTCGCGTGCATCCCTAATCATAGGAAAAGAAAAAAAAAGTAACCAAGACTTTGTGTGTTGATACGAATTTTCTTTCAGGAAAGCAACGCATTTCTTTTAATCTTTCTTTTAACTGATCGGTGGTAAATAATCATTCATTCTTCTTCCTTTTTGCTTTTAGTTTTTGATCAGAACACCTGGATACGAAAAGAAGAACTACGCATTGTTTTTAAACTTCTTTTGCTTCTAGCTTTTAACTGTTCAGCAAAGAGCAGATAACACGTTTTCTTTCTTTATTTTGATAAGATAGTCGCTGCATTTTCGACCACCTGTGTTTATGGTTACGAATAACGGGTGATATACAGCTGATTAATTCTTTTCCTCTTTTTGTCTTTGCTCCGTGTAGCACTTCGTACCTCAATCAGCTGTGTATGAGTGTTGGAAACCTTATCACTGACTTACTATTAGTTTAATGTCATTAATTTTTTCTTGTTTTCACTTCAGATGTTTGAATTTAGATTTTTTAATAAATAATTAACGTATCATATACGTAGGGGAATTGCATTTTAAAAGCAATTTGAAATCTTGGCGCGATTTCCGTATCCCCAGCCAGTGGGAAGATGTTTTGACGTTATAATATATATTTTTATTGTTTTTTAAAATTAAAAAAAATTCTTTTAGGATCCCTTCCCACTTTCGAAATTCTTAAATATGCTATTACATGTTATTTATAATTAATGTTTGATTTTCTTTTAGAAAAAAAAGAAGAATGTATCCAGATGCGCAGGATCAGAAAATTTTAGTTGTTACTTATATATATAGTTATACGTTTATAATTAAAATTTAGTATGTAATCATATACGTAGGGGGACCGTATTTATTCAAAAACGGTTTGAAATCTTGGCGCGATTTCCGTATCCCAGCCAGTGGGAAGATATTTTAGCGTTATAACATATTTCTATTGTTTCATTAAAAAAAAAACTTTTTAAGATCACTTCCCACTTTCCAAATTCTTAAACATGTTATCATACATATGACTCACAATTAATGTTTGATTTTCTTTTCAGAATTAAAAAAAATATATCGAGATGCTTAGAATGAGAAAATTTTTAGTTGTTAGTTATGTATATATTTCTGTATTTGTAAATGAAACTTGGTATGTAATCTCATGCGTAGAATATGAAATTCTACATTCATAATCAATCTCAAATTCATTTTTTTGTGTTAATCTTAGATTTTCGTATTCATTTTAATAGTAACCCGTAACTAAGTATGTGTACTCTTAGATTAGATTCTTTCAGCATGTTTTATTGTTTAGTAATATCCCAGCAAATATTTTAGCGTTTATGAATCGTAACTAAATTGTGTACTTGTATGCTAAGGTGTTGTAATTTTTTTATGAATTTTCAGAAAGTTATATTTTGTCACAGTATGTCCCAAAATTATTCGGAATTTTTTAGTAAAATTGTTATTGTTATGGAGGATTTTTTAAAAAATCAACATGGCCATAGGTTTTGAATAACGAACCTTTAGGTTTCAGCCATAACAAACAGTATGGAGGATTTCCTTCAGAAATCAACATGGCCAAAGGTTTTGGAATACAAACCTTTAGGTTTCAGCCATACTACCATTGACGGATGATTTTCTTCAAAAATCGACATGGCCCATTATTTATGAGGTTTCAGCCGTTTCAGAAATATTGATATCGATCCCGAAAAATAAACTTATTTTCTTTCCAACAGCATGAAGCCATAATGATTTATGAAAATTATTTTGTTAATTATTTCATGTGCTCGATGACTTTGAATTTTAATGTGTTAATAAGACCATTTTGAATATTTTGTAGCGAAGATGCCTAAGAAAGTTTAACTGTCGTGGAGTGACAACTGTTTTGTAGGGAATTTAATTGGATGTTTCAGACCAACCAGAAAGTTGTAATGTCGTTGACTATATTCTTGTTTGTATCCCATGTTTTTCTTTTAACAGGTCTCATGCATTTTGTCTTATAGAGACATATCTTTACGATGCTACGAAAGCATTTGTATTTTGTGTGTTTACACATCTTTTCTAGGTGGAAGACGTATGTTATGTTCCAGGGAACATACGCGTAGTTTACTGAATATTAATGTTTATATTTCAGTTTTGTGCAGAAACATTTTGTAAGTGCCTATGGTTGCAGGCCTTTTCTCGTTTCTAGTTTCGCCTCGCAGGTGTCGATGGCATATTTTGTGTGTAAGTACGTGTAGTATTACACATTTTCCCACCTATAGTTTTGGTCAATTCATGACGTAATGACCGTTTGTTTTCAGGAATGTTTGGATTAGTGAGTCAACTTCCTTGATTCAGACCTTTGAGAAACTTGGATTAACACCGTATAGTTTTCAACGCTTTATTAATAAATGTTTTGCAGATAGTAGCCACATTTTATGGTAACCCTACAATGTTTACGTTTATGGAAGTAAACAACAACCATTATTCTAGGCCTACGCTAATAATAACTTTGTTTCAGAATAAACCATTTGTTGTATTGAGCATTATTGAATTAAAGTCTCGATTTTCAAGACGAGCAGATGGCGTTTGATCTTATGGCGTGCCGAATTTCCTTCATACATGTCAACGAAATCACGATCTTTTTCTTGATATGCAGAAGCATGCTTATTTCTTGGAATCACTATCAACGTCATTTTTGACACTTAAGTTTATTTTTTATTTTTGAAAAACGATTTTTCGTTTTTTTCTGCCAAACAACACGAGGCACAGTTAAAAAAAAGGGACATAAGGTGAAAATCTTATTTTGTTTACATATTGTCAGTTTATCATGTGTTTACATTTTCATTCATTTTACTTTTTCAATGATTTTCGTATTTTTCAAATATATTATAGTGATACC
This sequence comes from Thermobia domestica, assembly GCF_964235325.1. Taxonomy (NCBI): domain Eukaryota; kingdom Metazoa; phylum Arthropoda; class Insecta; order Zygentoma; family Lepismatidae; genus Thermobia; species Thermobia domestica. The sequence goes on from NC_137455.1 coordinate 23,856,693, forward strand.
GAAACTTTAACAATAATTTTAATATTTTAGTACCTTTAACATGTTTTGTTATTTGCTTATTCATTCACATTTTGATATTTTAAATACAGATATCAGTATATTTACTAATTTTTATTGAGATATTTGATAATTCTTTAAGTCGATGTTTTCTTGAATAGTTATTGAGTGTGAATATTTACTTCATATTACACAAAATAAAGTGATCGAAACGGAACACTTAAACATTTTACAAAAAGTATTTATGTGTTTAAAAAAAGCATTTAAATAGCCCTATAACGTATTTACTTCATATTATCTCAAATAAAGTGATCGAAACGGAACACTTAAACATTTTACGAGAAGAATTTGTGTGTTTAAAAAAAAGTAAGAATTTTAATAGCCCTACAAACGCTTTCTGCGAACTTCAAAAAAAAAAGTTATCATACAGGTGTTTAAACCATACCACGTTTCTCACACCAGTGTTAAAAAAATCTCCCCTTCTCCCCTCATCAACTCATCGTTGGAGAACCATGGAGGATACTCACACAGAAAGACAGCATGGTTTCAACATGTGAAGAAACGGAAGATAAGGAAACCCAACTGCACCAATTGTTCAAGAGGATCTTATTACTTCATGGAACACTTGGATTGGACATTGCTCATGCAGGAACCTCATCATGTTGTAGTGAGTGAATAAGTTTTTTAACTATTTTAAATAGCCCTTTTTCAGGTGAAAAAACATTCATCGTCTATGCACGTAAGTCTCACACCATATGACAGTGTTGCCAACTAACTAATTTTAAATTCTAGGTGAAAAACCTAATTTTATTCATATTTCGTCATAAGGTCAAGGGTTCTCAACCTGTCTACGTGTGCACTCGACAGGTCGTTCCACGTTTCAGGCGCCATATATAACCGCTACCAGGTTATAGAAGAATTTTTGTGGACACTCTGTATATTTCGTGAAGACAGTGATTATTATTTTCGATTTATACTTTATTCTGCAACGCATATAAGTTCTTTCTTTGGTGGGAATTGCTTCTTTCCCACACAATTGGACAAAGAAGTCTTTCATCGCTTTCTCATATATATATTTAAAACATTGCTTTTGCTGAGAACATTTCAGTTAGCGACTAACCATTTCAGTGTTTCTCCCAGACTTATTATATGCACAGTATATATTCTGCAGTTATTTGGAACTGAATTAAGTGCTTTCTTTAATCACTAATGGAAACATTACAATAGATTAGAGAAATACGGGCTGACCAGATGTCCCAGTAGCCAAACTGGCACCAGCCTCACAGTTTTTGCAGCTCGTTATCTGTACTTTCTCACGCCAGTGTTACCGCCGTGTCTAGTGCATTATGGGCAGTTGACTAAAATTTAACATAAATTGTTTTCTATATTCTGTTTGTATGTGCATACAGGTGAGTTAACTGAGTGATTTTTGAAATGAACTGCCAACACTTTTCCGTTGACCATTGCAACCCGTAGCTTGAGCTTGGATGCTCGAGGAGTTCGACTCCGGTGTTGTACGCAGCCACCACGCACGTTGCGTGGGTTACGTTTTGTGAAGGGGCACAAGCTATTTAGCCGGTGAAGGACGATTTCTTACGGCTAGCCCCAACTATAGCACGGCCAACAAGAGATGGTCTCTGACGTTTCTTACCACATGCGGTAGGACATTGCAGTCCCTACTTTGATACCAGTGTTACCAACCACGATCACTCTGTCTTATACCATTAATTAAATTGCCACTACAGTTGCACCGAAGAAAACCTTGACAAGCGAGTAGTGGCAATGTCACTGCAAGCTGTCAGAGACGTTCTCTTACTGGACGCACTATAGTGAAATCCCAGGTCCGCAGACCTTGTGCGTTTAAAAAGTTATATACGCGCCCTCCAATATCAGTATTCCACTGTGGAGATCTTCTTTTCGTTTATTTGCTGAAGATTCACCTTTACGCTGCAGGACTGTTCAGCGTAACAACTGGATTCATCGTGGCACGATCCAGACAACTTCTCCCCAGTGCTAATAGCCCAAGTGTGTCAAGGGTGTGAGAGAAGAATTTGTAGTGATATCTGAATCGTAATCATATATATATAAAGGGCTATATTGCCCGAAAAGAACAAAGCGTGATTTCAGCGACTAAAATTGTTATACATCCTCAGTGTTCAGTGTTGTGTCCATTCCTCTTCGTTATTGTTTTTAAATAGTGTTCTAATAAATAAGTATAGTGTTATTTAATCCAGTGTGTTTTCGTTGTTTGTATGAGTGATGTTTGTGGGCGTTATGGTCTGGATGACCATCTGATCGTCCGTGAGGTTTTCGAGACGAGACACCCGAACCTCTCGGCGCCTAATGCTCATCTCATTATTGAGACCGACGAGCTTTTTGGAAACAGTTTGTAACCTTTCTTGGAGAGGTCCTTCATCGTCCTGTCCAGGTAAGTTAAAGTATCAGGAGTATACTTATTGGTAGTACCACGAGCCACGGACAGCGAACAGAATACGGAGTGGTTACAAATAAATGTTCGCTCGAACAGTGACCCGAACTGAGGCGATTACAAATAAATTCCGCCCGAACAGTGACTCGAACTGAAGCTGGTTACAAATAAATTCCGCCCGAACAGCGACACGAACTACAGTTGGTTACAAATAAATGGCCGCCCGAACAGCGACTCGAACTGAGAGCGGTTACAAATAAAGGGAAGCCCGAACAGTGACCCGACACCCGGGCGGTTACAACAGAAAAATTCTAAACTTAGCGGTAGTTTAATTTCGCTGTAGTGAAAACCCTTAAGTCCAATCTAACCATCATGAAAACCAAATGCGAGTACGGTGTTGTTCTTTACAAATATACTGAAGAAAGATCAAATAAATTTCATAATATTTGATTAGATCCAGGAAAATAAGTCAATCTTTTTGTCACACAGTTATCTCAGGAGAAAATAGGAGAAACTTGCTATTATCTAGGAAAAAATGACACCACTTTTCATTTACCTTAAATATACAGTAGTTCTCTCATGAAGTAAGATAAATTTTTATTACAAGTTGACATTACAAAATTACAGCTGACCTGAGGAATGCCGGATTTTTAAAAATAGAAGGTTTGGATGATTACATATGCTGTTTATATTTAACAGAAAATGATTACAGTCCTTCAAAGAAATAAAATTAAACACTAAATAATGATAGAATGAACAGGAATATCTCTCAGCAGGTACAAGCAAAACCTAACAACTGATTGTCGACTACAACACCGTCACAACATAAACGGTTACCACAGAAAATAATGGCGCACCAACGCGGTAAATTTCAAAATGCGGGCTCCAAGCTATGAACTGGAACATGAAGAAAGAAAATTATCGATACCGGATTTTTAAATATCGACTTACCTCCCATGAAGAATAGAAATTCAATGCAAACTTCTTCAAGGCTTGTAGTTTCTATCTGCTGGGTTTTTGATTGATTAACTGAACAAACTCTTCGCATACACTACTATCAGAGCTGGATATAAACCAGTAATCGAACATAGAAGTGTGTATCAAAGATAAATGTTAAGATTGACGATCTACTTGAAGAAAGAATTTTTTCATAAGAACATTTCACAAAATACAATGCGCAGATATTATTATTTCTTTTAAAAAAAAAATCTGAGCTTTGTATTGCAATGTGGGACCACGATAGGCTTCCATACTATGAGGCATATAATATTGAAACCAGAAGACTTATCGCTTTCAGTTTCAAACAAAGAATCATGGAGGAGACAAATCTTTTCATGGGGCGTTAGAACCATAATGAAAAAAATTGTCCTTATTTCTTACCATTTTTTACTCTGATAATACCTAGGTATCAACAGAAGGCAGACGAACAGAATCGTTTCAAAAGACTTCCCATGTTTAGATACCGAAATACTGTTTCTTATCACTTTCCGTTTTTGCACAGATATCTGTCGACAGACAGATAGACGGACAAAGTTGTTTTATAAGACTTCTCATACTTAGGTGCTAAAGTACTGTTTCTTGCTAGCTCTTATCGTCCTTGGTTCGATATCTATCAACAGACAGATAGAGTGACAGAGTTGTTTCAAAAGACTTCTCATACTTGGGTGCCAAAATACCCTTTTCTTGTCATTTGCTACTACTTCTACTTTGACACAAACGGGTCGAGAAACCTGTCAAGAGACTAACAGGTGTGCCAAAATACTGTTTTACTGTTGACTCTCCGATATCTGTCGACAAACAGACAGACAGAGCCGTTCTAAAAGACTTCTCTTCTTCGATGTCAAAACACTGTTTCTCGTTATCTCTTCCCATTTTTGCATTGAAATATCTCAACAGAGAACAGACGGATAGAGTTTTCCATAAGACTTTCCATATTTGCGACAGAAGCCGAACTAAGTGAGTCTCATTTCATACTGTGACACTACAAGAAGCTTCCAAACTATAATAGGCTTCAATATGATTATTCAATATTGAACCAGAAACTGCTACTTGTGACAGTAGGAGGATAGGAATAGAGAGAAAATATGGCCCAAAAGTAGGTATACAGTACCGTACTGCATTTTATACTATTCCTTATTATTATCCATCAGGTAGACTTAGTTTCTTTATTATATGCTCTTAATGTGTTTTTACTTACATCTTAAGCTTGGAAGAGCCGAAGCAAATAAATTCATAAACTAGAATGTTATACTTGATCAATGCAGGGGTATATACCTACTTTTGGTCCATCCTGTATATTATTGGTTCGCATATTCCATATCAGAAAATCGTGTCTTGCTATCATTTCCTCTGATAGCTGTCGGTGGGACGGATTTCCTTTAGTCAGGGATAACACAACCACCCCCTAAGGACATCAGCCCCGGGAAGATCGGAATGTCCGATTGTATGTCCCGCAAACGAGATTTCCTGTAGGATATATATATATATATATATATATATATATATATATATATATATATATATATATATATATATATGTGTGTGTGTGTGTGTGTGTGTGTGTGTGGATATGCAAATATTGATACGTGACAGACACGTTTCGTTGAAATTTAAGGGATATTCTCTGAATATTTCCATTGTTCTTAAAGTGACTACTGTGAGGCTGAATGTGTTGGGATAATTATGGGACCAGTGAGAGCTCGCTCAAAGGGCGTCCCGGGGGATATATTATGCTATGTGAGTAGTTCTGGAATCTAGATGTGTGTAACGTCACAATCCACCTGATACTTCTGTTTCCCAATCCTAGGAATAGGCCTAAGTGTGCCTACAGTTGGGTGCTCAAATTAAGTCTTTGGGGAGACAATTTGTCATTGCAGATGAAACAATATAATTATATCATGTTAATTATTCTAAAAACGTTAACTTCTTAATAATGATTCTAAGAACGTTAACATCTTAATAATGATTCTAAGAACGTTAACCTCTTAAAAATGATTCTAAGTCGTTAACCTCTTAACATACGTATTTGGGACAGAAAGGTATTTAAATTTTAATATATTTCTTTTATAACAATTGAAATAACCACTTAAAAAGATTATAAATGATGATGATAATATTGATTGTTGACAGCTCAGCAATGAAAAACTCTTAAAATCAAATCCCGAGTATACTCGGCTAGCAATGGAATCGCTACTGTTAACATGGAACTTGTGACAATAAACAAGAAAATGCATTTGAATAATAAAAATGAACACAAAACAGCACTGAAATATCAATTAATGTAATTAAACAATTATTTATAATTTATGGATTTCGTTATTAGTTCCAACTGCTGACGAAAACAAACTAGCATGCTGAATGAAGATTACAGTGACATCTACCGGAAAGTTACGTAAAAAGAACTTCAACAGCACTATCTGGCGAAGAAACCCAGAAACATAGTAAAATAAATTTAATTGTACTTTTAAAACGGTTATGTACGGTTATGTATGTACAGCGGGGGACACTTCTAAATGGTACACTTTAGCCGCAAATCTCCATATGGCTGTACCATTTAGAAGTGTCCCACGCTGTACAATTAAACAGAAGGTGGCACGAGTATACTCGGGATTCTATATTTTCAGTAAAGTTAAACATCCGAGTATCGTAGAGTTTTTGTGTTAAAGAGGTTAAATTGAATAAAATTTAATCTACAAAATAAGTTATCTTTGATCTGGCCTCAATCAACTTTTTTCTTTTTTAAAGGGAATGCTCTTAAGCACTTGGGAACAATGTACACTCGTCCCTGGTAGATACTTGCTGTATTACTACGAACATGTGTATTATAAATTCATTCCTAGAGTAAAACACAATAGTAGAAATACAGTTCCTGTATTTGTTTGGGAAAAAGAAACATCATTTAAACTTATTGCTATAGTACTAAACCGTTGCCCCTTTCAATAGTCCATTCTCTCAATAGACTTTTTATTCATGTCTTCAAGAGTAGCAGTGAATACAATTGTACGTGAAAAAAAAAGTTTCATTCGACTCTGGTTTTGCAACCAATCTTGTAGCCTCCCTCTAAAAACACATCTATCAACCCCTATTTTTTTTTCATTTATCGTTCTATTAACGTCACGTGTCCTAGAGGAAGACAAGAAAGAACACGAGAACGCCCCAATCACTAAATTGGGCTTATTGTCGTTGTAGATACGTAGAACTGAATTGAGGAGGCACGAACCACGAGTACAAAACGAGGCACGAACTTGCGAAAACTTTTTTTTTTTTTAATTTTTTGAAAGAAAATAAAAGGGAAGGTTTTCACAATTTCAATCGGTGTTGCCAAGTCTACAAATTTTTCAATCCAAAACAGGAAGATTGAGTTTTGAATATGATCTTTACGCACTAAAGAAATATACTACTTTTTTCTTTTTTCTTTCTGTTTTTTTAGCATGTATTATAGAAACTTAGTACAAAGTATGTTAGTTTAAGTGAGCAAAAAATTGAAATAATAATTTTGGAACAGAAAAGAAGAGCACACTTTTATTTCTTATTTCAATTAACAATCTTTTGCTTGTAGAGTTTATTGAAATCGTTGCTAAAATCCATAGATATCAATGGACGCCAGACGGGGCACAGTAGGGTTGCCAGATCATACATTCTTCCAATAAGTTTTATACTTTTACGGGTTTTCTTATTTTCCCTGTAAAGTAATTTTCTTCGTTTCTTTAATGAATAAAATAAATTACAATCCTGGACACATTTAAAATATTTTTACGAGGTAGTGTGGTTTTATAAGTTAGAGGAACTGATTTCTCCCATACTTTTAACAACGCAACCCAACGGTGTAACCAGTGGTGGATCTAGAAGGTGAAAACTGGGGGGGGGGAACATCCAGAACCCAGACTATAATAGGTATATCTACTATAAACTATCAAAAACATATAAATAATATCTTAAAGCCCGGGTTCGATTCCCGGCAGGAGCTCATGTGGTTCGTATTCCACGTTAATCAGTAGGTCCGCGTATCATATAGCCTCGCTGGTGAAAAGGGACGAAAAACTCAAAGTCATGTAAAAAAACTGGGGGATAGGCCCCCGGGCCCTAGCCTAGATCCACCACTGGGTGTAACTTAATATTCAGTGACAAAACGTAACAGATCTCGTTTGCATGTCCTATGTAATCGGCACACCAACGTTATGATTAATTTTGATTTCTTTAGAGATTAGCATCTTTTTCAGCAATGAGGCTATGTAAAACGTGAACCTACAGCTTAACGTGGGATCGAAACCACATGAACACCTTCCGGAAATCGAACCTGTGTCTCCCACGCCCAAGGCGTGAACGCTAACCGCTTAGCCACGAGGGAACTCCCCTTATAAATATGATTAATGATAATTTGATTTTTTTTTTTTTTTTTTAGCATCTTAGCTTTCGTCTGTCAACATCGTATCGATCATATCTTCTAGTTTCGATCGATCGTGATATATCAATGTCAGAAACAAAAACTACTGTGAACGTAATAAAAGAGAACTTCGCAAAGTCTTCATTAAAATACAACTAAAAGGAAACGAAAATATGTGTAATATGTTGGTTAAATTTGATTTTAGGTCCCTTTCAGCACCCAAGCTATATGAGATGAAGTGGACGCGGTGACTCAGTAGTAGAGCGCTTACCTCTGGTGTGTGGGGTCCCTGGTTCGATCTCCGATCAAGTAAATTTGTGGTGGACAACATCGTGTTTGTGGGTTTACTCGAAATACTCTCGTTTCCTCCTAATTATTATGCGTTATTATGTGGAACCATAGATGTTCGTGTAACAGTTATCTTTGTGTCCCCCTAAAAAAATGTGAAATCTTTCTTTCTACCAACACGGCAATCCACGTGTATACGTTCAACACAATGACATATGTTTAGAGCACGAAATGCTAACGCATTCACTATGGATTTTCAAACGCTTTCTCTGCGAAGATAAATGTGAATCAATATTGGCTCAACTGCTGGCAAAATAACAATAGTATATGACTCTATTTATAGTTAACACCCTATTTTCAATATATTAAGCATAGTGGTATACAAGAATAAAAGTTTGGGAGGAGCACTATTCTGAAGAGGTCTCACAATTAAAATGTCTGCCAGAATTTATAAAGCCCATTGATCATATCCAGAAAAAGTTGAGGGTTTTCGCACCTTACGACGTCCTTGAGGTTGTGGAATTCAACAACAATAACATGCTGTGTATGTGCTAGTCATACAACATAAGAATCACCATAGACAAACACATACCAAAGATATATACGTATGTACTGATGTCAGGAACAGAACCTACTGTGAACTAATAAAAGTAGAATATACTGATTTCGGAAACAGATGCCACTGTGAACTAATAAAAGCAGAATATACTGATGTCAGGGAACAGAAACTACTGTGAACTAATAAAAGCAGAGTATACTGATGTCAGGAACAGAACCTAGTGTGAACTAATAAAAGTAGAATATACTGATGTCAGGAACAGAAACTACTGTGAACTAATAAAAGCAGAGTATACTGATGTCAGGAACAGAACCTAGTGTGAACTAATAAAAGTAGAATTAGGGATGCATTCGAGTCGAGTCGAGTCGAGATTTAAGCCTTGTAACAAAATTCATCAAGGGACGAATTCTGAACCGGCCAGTGAGCTTAGAATAATAAAATACTCAAATGCTCACTACACAATCTTATTTAATACTCTCGGGTATAATTTTTGTAATACAAATAAAGGTGAAATGCGGATGTTGGAGGAACTCTCATCCAATATCTTACTTTACACACGTTGTTTAAATTTCATATAAAAATACTAATATCCATATACGTAATACAATTCGAATGATCTCCTACCACTAATCTTTCTCAATCTAAAGAAGTGACGTGGGTTATATACTAGACAGAAATAAAATTTTAAGAATTTAAAGGAACCTTCTTTATAATAAAGAATCGTATCAATTAAATACAATCCATATATATAATTTCTCAATAATATAGATTAATTATTATTATTATTAGGGAATAAGTAATGTTCTTGCAAACAACTATTTCAGTTTTACTTCTGAAAGTAATTTCAATAATTATAATGTGAACCTACCACATACAATGAAATAACTCTTACGCAATATAAACTCATTATTTGAAACAAATATTATATATAACTTCACTTATTGAAAAAATTAAATACAATATTATAAAGTAAGTCTTTAACTTACCTAATAGATGGTATAGGCTAAGTTATGAACAGCAATTCTTCGTTACATAGGACTCCACATTTATGCTTAGGTACTTCTTTAAATAGCATAATAGTTTGCCGAAGTGGGAGAATAATTCCATACTTAACTCGTAGATTGTGGAAATAGCAATATTAACGAAAACTCTCAGATAATCGGCATAATTACTGAATTCACTTGATCACCCACACGAACAGTCCACTCACCGAAAAATTAATCCAATCAATAGATAGTCAAAATGGAAATATGGATGAACTAACCAAATAATTTAAGAAAGTACTTCCACGGACAATCCATTATAGTGTAATTTAACACCATTTAGATTTCGGATTGCACTATATCTTTATATCGATAATCATTGCCACAATACGATTTTTCTTCCATAACTTTTAATAAACTCGTGGTTCACTTCAATGTAACTATAATCTTATGAGAGCTCATAGGCGAAGTGTTAGCCGTTCCCAATTTCACACTTGTATATCCGTGCATACTCCAGCGCGCTTCCTCATTTCAGCCTAGTTCGGCATTCCACCACCTCTTACAAGTGGCGCTCTAAGTAGTATTAAAAATTTGATAGCGCGCTAGCCTCCTGATAAGTCAAAAATAAACAATAAATTTATACGCAGAAATTAAATAAATCCCTCTCCGCATAAATGCTCATTAATCTCTCTCTCTCTCTTTTTCATTATTATTTAACGAGAAATCGTTACACACATCCCCCACTTCGGAAAAAAATTCTGTATATTTTTTTGACAAGGTAATCCAAATCGTAGAACCAATACTTGCTATCAAAAACTTTACTTTTTATACATAGTCCATTTATGTCAAGCGTCAATGTTACTTGCAAACACAACTAACATTTCACTACATACCAGAACGAAACAAAATATAAACCAGAACTAAACCAAAACTAAACAAAACGAAAAATTAAGAAACTAAAACAAAACAACTCAAAATACCCCAAAACTACACATATATACAAAAGTTAATCATTACAGTCAAACGTCAAACTGACAATGTACGTCCTTGTAATTTTTATAGATGTACCAATAAACAATCAATAGCAAATACACTTTTCAAGATAAATATACCAAATATATCTTAGCAAGTTATTATGACATTATAAATAAATATATATAAACCTAATAAAATGCACACACCATATTTAATGTACCTAGGATTTTAAATAACATTTTAAACATTCATCCAAATTATACATATTCTAGATAGATTTACATATTTGATAATGTTTATTTACATATATATAAATATATCAATAATACAAAAAATATAAATATACATACAGTAACAGGATAAATTTTAATTTCAGAAATATTCAGAAACATGACGATGAATGTTACGCTTATGGGAGTCCTGCCAATGCCTCCATGTACAGAGCCTATGTCGTCGAGCGATGTAGTACTCCAACATATGTATACATCCATTTAGTAATACAAATTCCAAAGTTAGGCCAATAACAATGATGAATTATAGGTACCTATAATTGAAAATACTTTAGTATATTCACCATATACAGACATGAAATACCCATTTCACTGATGAAATATTGTTATAGATGACATATAACATGAAATGAATAAGAATAGCCATTTAGGAATATATGCAAAGATAACCTTCAAACATTAACAAACAAATCTATATGAAAACAGTCATTTACTTAAGACAGCATGTTAATTATCTCGAATACGAGGTTCACGAAAAGGCTTGGTCATGGATACATGAGCCTTTCTGACATCTTTTTGGTCATTAATAGATTGTAATTGAACAGTGTTGGTATTTAAAAGTTTTATTACCTGATAAGGACCTATCCAACGGTAACACAAGCTTTTTGTGATTTTATCCGCCAAGGAAGACTGGAATTGTGATTTTATTAGGACCTTATCACCTACTTGATATGATGTTGGCACGCGATGTTTGTCATACAACTTCTTTTTCCTTTTCCAAGCTAGTTCCATATTTTTCAGAGCATTTTTCCAAAGCTCAGGATCCCTCTGACGAACATCTAATAGATCCACATTCCATTTTATGTCTAGAGGGTCATTTACAGAGAAGGTAAAGGTTAAATCCATAGGACTAGCTTTGTGATCGGAATGAACTGAAGAATTTAATGAGAATTCTATTTCATGAATTCCCTTATCCCATTGCTGTTGTTTTCCCGCAAAATATGCTTTTAAACTATCTTTAACTATGCGAATATATCGTTCGCTGGCGTTACTCCCACTATGATATGGAGATATCCTAATATCTCGAATACCATTGGCATACAGGAAATCCTTAAATTTGGCACTTACAAACACCGAGTGGTTATCATGACATAATGCATGTATGAATCCATGCCGACACATTAGTTTATACAACTTGTTTATTATTGTTTGACTCGATAAGGTTCTAAAAGGTTCTAAGTAAGTCATCTTAGTGAAAGAATCAACGACTATTAAACAGTATTTCCCTGAACTGGAATTTACCATTGGTCCAATTATATCACAGGCCCATCTTCCATTGGGGAATTTTTCATAGGTAGATACCAATTGACCCATAACTCTTTGATTATTACTCTTTGATTTTTGGCATTCAATGCAGGAAGTTATAAAATCTCTTATTTCAGGAATCATGCCTTCCCACGTATACCGAGCACAGATTTTGGCTGCACATTTAGCAAATCCTAAATGAGCACCAGGTAATATATAAGAATGGTAAAATTCAATGATATTTTTAGAAAGATTCTTAGGCAAACAAATTTTATAAGGATTATTCCTTGCCCGTGTCTTTTTACACAATATACCTTTTACCATTTTATAACCTGGTACGTCTTCATTATTATCCAATCGATCTATGATTGCCTTCAACACCTGATCGTTTTTCTGATGATCAGATATTGAAACTTGGGCAAAAGGCATATTCCATAAGTTGATCATGATCATGTTTATAATTTCCTCATCATGGGATGGATCTACTTGAAATTCTTCATATTCGTCTGTGTTATGTAACCTTGACAAAAAATCGGCTGGAACATTTAATGCCGATGGAACATATTTGACAGTAAAATTGAATTCAAAGAGTTTATATAGTAAGCTACCGTACCTTTTTACTCTTTTTAAGTTACGCAAAGCATATGCAAGACCAAGATTATCTATTCTTAACTCAAATGGTGCATGCAGAAACGTTCGAAAGCGTTGCATTGTCTCAACTGCTGCCATTAGTTCGAGAACAAATATAGGTTTATTTTCATCGTATTTTCGTAATTTTCTACTAAAGAAACTAACAGGAATCAATTTCCCATCATTATCTTCCTGTGAAATCGCTCCACCAATTGAGTGATTCGACGAATCTGATGATATTATAAATTTCTTATTTAGGTCAGGTAATTTCAGAACAACATGGCTTTCAAACATATCTTTGATTTTTTGGAGAGCATTTCTCTGTTCTTCCTTCCATTCAAATGGAACTTTAGGCGAACGGAGTCGAGATATTGGCTCAACAATTTCTTGAAAACCAGGTATATATCTAGCATAGTACTGTAAAAAGGAACACAAAGACAGAACTCCTTTTCTACTTTTTGGAGCTGGAAGCTTCCGAATCACTTCCAATCTTGCTGGGTCTAAATACATTTTCCCATCTTCTATTATCTGACCTAAATATGAAATTTTTCTCTGGAACAAACAACATTTATCTATTGAAAGTGTGAGACCATTGTCTTCCAACTTTTTTAAGACCATACTCAATGTCTGTTTATGGCTATTTATATCCGGACTGGATATCACTAGATCATCAGCATACCAACTCACACCATGATCTTTGAGAGGGTATAAGATGTCAGTGATCAATTTACTAAGTAAAAATGATCCCGAAGCAATTCCAAAGGGGACATACTTGAATTCAAAAAGTCCTCTATGTGTCAAAAATGCGGTATACCGATAAGACTCCTCACTAAGTTTAATAGTATGATAAGCTTTTTTCAAATCTAAGCGTGATAGCACTACTCCGTCTGCCAACTCAGCAAGAACGTCTTCAATACGAGGAGTGTACTGAGTGTTTACCACTAACTGTTTATTAAGATCAGTATAATTTATAACTAACCTTCGGGATCCATCTTTATTTCCAACCAGAAAACATGGAAATGCAAAGTCACTTTCACTAGGTTGGATAATTTTTTGTTCAAGTAAAGAATCGAGAATTTTATCTAATTCTTTTTGTGCCATTCTAGACATTGGATATGCCTTATGTCTTATAGGAGTTTGATCCTTTAACAAAATTTGATATTCATAGTTAGGTATTTCTCCTATATTATTAGAAAATACAGAAGGAAATTCTATACTTAACTTATCTACAAACGACTGCAACTCAGGATCTTGTTCCAAGAACATTGGGTCTACAACCAAAGATAGTTGCTCAACATCCTTGTGAACCATCTGGTATAACATTGGCTTGACTAAGGCTTCATCAGCTACCTCACATATGTTAAAGGTATGATCCACTGGATGAGGGATGTGGTGAAGACTCTGCGCATTGGCTGCTTTCGTTCCAATATTGGATTGAAATCCATTATCTGATTGTCCTTGGACACCTGTATCACCATCCATCTCGATGTTGGGACACCCTTCATCAGCTTTCTCTGATTCAAACACTTCAGTCTTCAATTGTGATCTGCAAAACTCCCCAGACTGATTAATATGACTACTAAACTCATTATGTCTAAAACCATCTGACTTATTTTCCATAAACCGAAACTTGTCCGATGAATCAACCAAGGCACGAAAATTAAAATATAGATTATTATCCAGTGGTTGATTAAATTCAAATGAACTGGCACCACTGTTATAGTCTAATTTAGGATGACACTTCACATGTAATTCATCACCACTCTTACTAACATGTGAGTTAGCACCACTGCTAGATTCCAAAAGTTCACCATGGCTAGATGATTTTGGCCTAGGGAAATCCTTATTTCCATCTGAGTTTTTAATGGAACAACCGAGTTCATTTGATGCACTATTTATCAATGATAGGATGAATTGGCAACACTGGACAGCTGAGAACAACTATTATTAGGTTGGAGTTTATTTAGACCCTGGGTCATTACACTTCCCGTTAAAGGTTTTAAATCAGAATGATTCGCACCAGATAATGTATCGTCAATGTTTTTAATAGAATTGGCAACACTGGGTAATCGTAAGTTCGAACCCCCTTGAACTTGTTTATCTAGAACTATGAAGTTTGGTTTCGAGTCCAAAGATTGAAAAGAAACATTATTTTCCTTACAATCATTTTTGGGAAAACTACGAGAATTGGCAACATTGCACCTACCCAGTGTGCAATACTTGTTTTTTGGAGAGTTAGATCTGGTGTGATTTGGTAACGAATTGAAATCCTGGCTAAATTCTTTTCCCTTGCATTTATAGGATGCTTTTAGATTATTATGGGAAGTGGCAACACTGGTCTCCTGGAACTGTGAATATACACTAAGTCCACCTAAACTTTCAGAAAACTTCGGAATGTTCGAAGAATTCCTCGAAGTAGCGTATTTATTTGTGATACGAGAGTTTTTCCTATTTGTTGGAATTTTATTATCGATGGCAACACTGTCACCACAGGGTAATTCACTAACACACATTGGTAAAGGATGATTAATAGGGTTACCTAGGTTCGCAGATTTCCTTTGAGTTTTATATTCACCAAGTTTATTATCACCACGATTATTTTTTATAGGGGCAGATACTGTGGCAACACTGTTATATACAGGGAGGGAGTGAACCCCATGTTCCGAAATGTAGTAGTCAGAATTTATCTGACCAATAAAATTCACTGAAGAAGCAAAACTTTTAGGTTGCTCCTCAAGTTGATCACTATTTAATGTTTTTGGAGAGGTGGCAACACTGGAAACCTGATCGTATATCTGAACAATATCCTCTGATGCAAGCACCGCCCCACGAAAACTATTATGATATCTTCTTTGCCTTCTCCATCTACGTTTTCTTCCTCTATCTGAAGACTTGGCAACACTGGAAAACTCATCAGGTTGGATACCGGATGACGTCACATTTAACTGATCAAGCTCCCCTTTTAATATCTTAGAAGAATACTGTGAGCCACTCAGCTTACTGGAAGATGAATTTGGAATATCCGTCGTAGTTTGATAAATCATCTTTCTAAGATGGGATGCTGGCTGTATCATATCAGAATGGTCATCTCTACAAGTTCCAATAACCGATGTTCTATGATTAGATGAAGTATACATCTTTCTTTTCTTCCGTCGACCCAACCTCTGAGGACATTCCATCAAGCCAGTGGCAACACTGCGTGTAGACGTCTCAGAATCTCCACCTCCTATGAGATACTCAGAACCAGCTGTTTCCTTGGACGTAGGTGCACAAGAACCATTGGTCAGAGTCGAAGGTGTGGTACCGAGACTATTCTCTCTTTGAGAAGAAACCAACCCAGCATCAGCAACTGGTTGAAGAATCCTTTCTTGACCGGAAATAACTCCATCATTCAAAAAGAGATTCGATATGGCAACCGAATCTTGAGGATAACATGATTTCCTTGATGACGACTCTATCCCCTTTTGCGACCTTGAATCCCGATAGGAATCTATTGACGTGGGATTATTATAATACAACGGCACCCTTACCTTTTCCAGGCCAAGATACAGAAAATTATTAGTAATATCTATCTGAACTTGCAAATATTTTAAGTGATTTACACCAATAATGAAAATTGGTTTTAAATCAGGCACTAAATAAAATTTTAAACGATAGACTCTCTGTTTGAACCGTAACGGAAGAATGACTGACTGTGACAATTGTATTTTAAAATTGCCAACACCAACTCCAGAAAAATTATCAGTTTTAACTTCTACTGCTTTCTTGAGGGATTTGTTCCACAACGTGAAACACTCCCGATTAATTAATGAACAACTCGCACATGAGTCAATAGCACCAATAATATCTTGTCCTAAAATATACACTTTAACTAAAGCTGCAACTAAAGATTTATGTTCTTCAGATCCTGTAGATAGAGTCTTATCACATTTCGAACGCACCTGACTAAGGTCATTTTGCGTAAGTGGAGTTTGAACCTGAGACCCCCTTAGACTTGGACTCGATCCCGGTTCCCCAACGACAAGAGTACTATTATTTATATATTTTAAGTTTCTATTTTGTCGACTCAAACTACTTTGACTCCTCTGTGCCTTATTGGAGGAAGTATTTGAAACATAGTTTGATAGAGACACACGACCGGAATCGAACCGTGGCCTTCCACCTGAGAAGTTACGAGAAACGCTTGACACTAGTCGAGTCTTTTGGCTGGTATTTTTGACCGCAGCAGTATACATATCAACATTTCTACGGTGTAACGCATATACTTTGAGTTCAGTCACTAGTGTAGACAAATTCTCCGGCACTGAGTGTCTAAAAATTTCAAAACGTATTTGTGGGTTCAATCCTCTCATGATAATGTCTTTCACTCTATGATCCTCTAATCTCCCATGTGTTAAACAATAACTGTCCATCACTTTATTTACATAGTCTATCAAAGACTCATTTGGATCTTGAATACAATATACGTACTGATCAAATATTATTTTTTTCCCAATAGAGGTGATGACATTTTCAAACACCCTGTATGATATCAGTACCCAATCCTGTGTATATTCTAAACAGGCTAAAATCTGATCATGCAATGCTTGGGAACTCTTTCCGATAGAAGCCATTAAAATTGCTTCACGGGGATAAACATTAGATTTAACTATCTTATACACACTTAACAAAAATGCGAACGTCACTAGATCGTCACTTCCATCCGCAAAAGGAATATTTCTATTTAAACCAGTCAAGTTACTTGTAGCAATCCCTACTGTAAGTTTACTTAAGTCTGTACTAAAGGGTTTAGCTACGTTTAATAACCCATTTTCTCTCGAAATTTGTAAATTCGGGTTATTCGAAGTTATATATGGTTGTTTGACAAAAGTCTCTGCATCCAAACAAGGCATACAAGCTTCCTTAACCTTTATCAAATTATCACTTAATTCTGCTTGAGTACCCATATCATGACAAAATGGATTTTTCTCCTGCATAACATAGGGTATTGGTGGTGCCCATTCACCAGTTTGTGTAACATTATCACTTACACCCATCTGTACACTTATGTCATTCAGAAAAGGATTTGTATTATTCCTAACTGGAGGTACCGACTGGGCATGTTCAACGTGCAAATCTTGCTTATTATTCAATTCCTTCTCATTATAGCCGACAGGCGGGCCTGAACCCAGGACCTCATTAACATGATCTAATGTCGAATATAACGGTTGAGCTACTTCCAAATTGAGGTCCACTACATCGTTTGAAACCCAAGCTTGTTGAGCCCCACGGGGATTAAAACCGGGGACCTGATCTCGACCTGAAATCCCTACTTGGCTACCTATACCCAGGTCCGGCAAGGACAATTCAGACAATGACAGCCTCGAAAAATCACTAATCAGTGTTTCACTAGGAGACCTTATAAATATACCATGATCTCCGTTTGTAAAGTCCCCCAAGCAAAGCTGACCAGGATAGGCAAAAATTGTCGAAGAATTGCTGTTCATGTTAACTTCTACTAAACTAGCAACTATATAAACTAGGAATATAACAAATGTCATTAATTTGTGTGTAATTTTAATCTTTATAAACAAAAGAGAAAACTACTACTCCTTATGTTCGTTCAACCACTTGATCAATAATAAGTGTATATATATAATGACGTAATGGAACCTTGACGACACAAACATAACATCTTACCCTTTTCTTTCTTTTTTTTTTTTTTTTTTTTTCAAAACACGTCCAAAAACTCTGATACAAATAGATCGAGATATTGTAAGGCAGTCAACACCTAACACACACAACAAACAGACAGCTTCTTGCTTGTCCTTGATAATCCCTCAGACGTAATATAAACAACAACAATCCTACCTTTAACACAAGCAGTCTAGCCATTAAATATTAAGACTTGTTTTCTCAAACAATCCCAAAAGCGATAGCGGCCACTGAATGCAACTTATCAATCGAAGTGCCTAACATTTATTAAGGATAACAACACCTGTAGTTAATAAACAGGCCTTCAACATTCACGAAGACAAAACTCTCTTCCGTCTGCCTTCTGTTTATGCACATGACGTGACTCCAGGCGCAACTACTCGCATATCGGAACTTTTTTTTTTTTTTTTTTAAAGGTATACGTAGAATCTACAGTTTTGTAAACAAAATATACCAAAGAATATCTTATCTCTGCAAACGCAAGGTACACGTTCCTATAAGTCTATTCCTTTTACCACAATCAACCTAATTAGTGAATAAAAGCTACGACTTAGCAGAGGCATACAAGTGTGAAATTCTGTGTAACAAAATTCATCAAGGGACGAATTCTGAACCGGCCAGTGAGCTTAGAATAATAAAATACTCAAATGCTCACTACACAATCTTATTTAATACTCTCGGGTATAATTTTTGTAATACAAATAAAGGTGAAATGCGGATGTTGGAGGAACTC